>NC_064621.1:79019690-79322721 GCF_023898315.1 Schistocerca nitens | reverse complement strand
AGCGATGTCGGAGATTTGATGTTTTACCGGATTCCTGAAATTCACGGTACACTCGTGAAATGGTCGTACAGGAAAATTCCAACTTCATCGGTACCTCGGAGATGCTCATGCGGCGACTATAACTCCACGTTCAAACTCAATTAAAGCTTGATAACATACCATTGTAGCAGCAGTAACCAATCTAACAACTGCACCGGACAGTTGTCTTATATAGGCGTTACCGACCGGAGCGCCGTATTTTGTCTGTTTACGTATCTCTGTATTTGAATACGCATGCCTATACCAGTTTCTTTGGTGCCTAAGTGTATATTACGTGTGGTCCAAAAATACCCATCTTGCTCCAATGTGGCGGAAGTAAGCTAAACGTTTGAATACCCCTAGCCTACACCACATCATCAGTCGTAATTGGGATCGAATATTTATTTAAACTGTGTTAAACGAAAACGAGACGGAAGCACTACACTGCAATGAATTTTGAAAAAAGAAGAAGCAATCAAGATTAGGTTTAATTTCCCGTCGACATCGAGGTTATTAGAGATGAGCACCTCCTTGGATTGTGTCAAGGATGGGGAAGGAAATTGCCCATGCCCTTGGAAAGGAACCATCCCGGAAGTTGCCTGTAGTGAATTAGGGGAATCACTACAAACCTAAACCTGGATGGCCGGACGCGGGTCTGAACAGTCTTCTTCCCGAATGCTAGTCCAGTGTGTTAACCACTGCGCCACCTCGCTCTGTAAATCAATTTAGAGCAGCACAGATTTTGAAACGCTTGTAGACAATGTGACACTATGCGAGCAATTGCTTGTCCGATACCTGAGTTCTGTAGCTCCGTAGTCTCGATGATGATGTTTAGTTTGTGTGGCGCTGAACTGCACGGTCATCAGCGCCCGTCAAAGTCCAAATTTTACCACGGCCTAATTCTTTGATAGTCCAATCTAGCCACTGTCACGAATGATGATGAAATGATGAGGACAACATAAACACCCAGTCCCTGGGCAGATAAAAATCCCCAACCCGGCCAGGAATCGAACCAGGAACCCCGTAATCCAGAGGCAGCGACGCTAGCCACTAGACCACGAGCTGCGGACAGCTCCATAGTCTCCATGACTGCCATAAACACGTGCAGTGTATTCTGTCTTGCTGATTATCATAATGACAGAGGGGAGTGGTGATTGTAGTTGCTAATAACATCAAGGTGGTCACACAGCTTACCGTCTCGACTTAATGGCCGAGCGTCACATACCTTTATTACAATCAACACTGAGGAGAGACCTGGGATTAAACCTAGGACACTGACAAAAGAATCTGGTTGTCTGGTAGTTAACGTCATCTTTCCGGCCAAATACGCGCGATTTTATGCTCCACCAAGACTCGAACTGGTTACCTTCGAGTCGAATGCCCCAAGAGTACGCTGCTAACGTCGAAAACAAAGAGGAGAGGAGATAATTGTAAAAGACAACCTGATGATCTTTCAGATGTGGTGGGCAGCAGTAAATAGATGTCAAGTGGTGACCGGAATCGGCACCGGTGTTACTGATAACAAACATCGGAGAAAGATTATCTGCGCGAGATTTAATCTGGTCAACAAGTGTGTCGGCAGCGTATGGCGTACTGTGGTCAGGCGTGAGAAACTCGTCACAAGCCAGGTGACGAGTGGCTGTCAGAAAGAGAAAGCACTGCTTGTTCTACAGGGCATCGGCCTGGCGTCCCGCGTCCTGCGTCTGAATGTCTCAGGGAAGAAGCGGCGGGCTCTCGCTCAGGCCGTGTGGAGACCCTCTGCTGGGAAGCAGGACAGGAGAGGCTGCGCTCCCCCCCCCCCCCCCCCCCACACACACACATACTCGACTGCCAAGCCGAAAATCTGATTCTTGTTGACAGAAACTGATACGATGTTAACTAATCACCAGATACGTCGATTCCACCATGCGTGCAGAATCTAAGGCTGAATCAGATGCTTCCAATATAGAAGGTTTTCTGGAGGAATCATTATATATATGTTCAAATGTGTGTGAAATCTTATGGGACTTAACTGCTAAGGTCATCAGTCCCTAAGCTTGCACATTACTTAACCTAAATTATCCTAAGGACAAACACACACATTCATGCCCAAGGGAGGAAGGGAGGACTCGAACCTCCGCTGGGCCCAGCCGCACAGTCCATGACTGCAGCGCCCTAGACCACTCGGCTAATCCCGCGCGGATATATATATATATATATATATATATATATATATATATATATATATATATATATATATATATATGTGTGTGTGTGTGTGTGTGTGTGTGTTTTCCAAATAACCTACTGGATCGATTTCAACCGAACCTAGCATGCACTTCCCTTACAGTCCGGCAACAATCGCTATCGGCGTCAGAACCACCTACCTATCATAGCTGTGATGTGACGTCATGAACAATGAGATGCATGACTCTTACATTTATTGCTTCTTTGGTATTAACTACATTGCCGGACGGAGTGGCCGAGCGGTTCTGGGCGCTACAGCCTGGAACCGAGCGACCGCTACAGTCGCAGGTTCGAATCCTGCCTCGGGCATGGATGTGTGTGATGTCCTTAGGTTAGTTAGGTTTAAGTAGTTCTTAGTTCAAGGGGACTGATGACCTCAGAAGTCCCATAGTGCTCAGACCCATTTGAACCATTTTGTACTAACTACATTCTAACATATTTCACTGACAGTATCCCCAGAGGTCCCTGAATGTACACCCCTACATACGCAAACAGTCTTGCCTCATGGTACGACACATTGTTCAAGACATATGACGTAATATGCATGGAAAAAATGCCGCACCATGCCTGAAGTTTTAATACATGTATTCATTACTACTAAGACGCTCCTGCAGTCAACTTAAGAGGAATTAGAACGGAAAACCTTTTTTCACGTTTTCGAATTTTAGCTCATTATAAAATTTGCAATTTTCCGAATAAAATGATATATATATATATATATCACTTATAAACTCACATGGGAAGTATTTTATTTTTTAAATTATAATTTGCACTGGTTGAAAATGTCAAAATTTTTACGTGCATTACTTAAAGATCTAATAAAATCGGTAATATTTTTTATATAGATGGCTGTGGATTGCTGTGTTGTGAAGGTTAACAGTGTTGGTCATGTCCAAAAGAGACTGGGCATCAGGTTGAGGAAGTTGAAACGAAGTTTGAGAGACAAGAAACTTTCTGATGGTAAAGCCATAAGAGGGTGGCTGGCAGACAAAATGATTGATGAACTACAGCAGTATTATGGGATGGCCATTACAAATAATACTGAGGATTTGTTGAAATTAAGCAGGCAGTGTGGGCTACCTTCTTCCACAGACTGTCAATTGATGAAAAACCAGTACACCACCTGTGCCTTCCTGGACTTGATTCATGGTGCAATTACCGCAATGCTCAGTACTCAAACTGGTCATAGAGCCATAAACATTCCATCCCAGCAGCTGTCACGGATATCATAAAACCTATTTACAGAGATTTGGCACATCCTGAATTACTGAAGAAGTGTCCGCATGGTCAGACTCAAAATCCCAATGAGTCGTTCAGTAACCTCATATGGACTCGCTTACCAAAAAATGTTTTTGTTGGAATGAAGACATGGAGGGGGGGGGGGGGATGTCAATGATGCTGTTATTGCTTTTAATGATGGCAACATTGGTAGGCTGAAAGTTCTACAGCATATGGGTGTTGTGTTGGCAGAAGAGTCAACACCGTGTTACTAGTGGAGGCCGAAATGAACGCGTTTTAAGCTCACGCAGGCTGGCGTGAGGAGGGAAGAACTATACTGACGTGAGGTCTGGAACATGACAAGGAATTAGAATTCAGAAAGCGGACATAATTAGTTTGATACTTAACTTTAATCCATTAATGATGAACGTCGCTCTTGACGGTACATGATTCAAATATTATCTGTTCAGAATACATTCTTGAAGATATGGCGCCTTGCTAGGTCGTAGCAAATGACGTAGCTGAAGACTATGCTAAACTGTCGTCTCTGCAAATGAGAGCGTATGTACTCAGTGAACCATCGCTAGCAAAGTCGGCTGTACAACTGGGGCGAGTGCTGGGAGTCTCTAGACTAGACCTGCCGTGTGGCGGCGCTCGGTCTGCAATCACTGATAGTGGCGACACGCGGGTCCGACGTATACTAACGGACCGCGGCCGATTTAAAGGCTACCACCTAGCAAGTGTGGTGTCTGGCGGTGACACCACAATGGGAATTAGGGAATTAATGCTGGAGAAAACTGCAGCAGAGAACTTGAACGGATGGATAAGGTTCGCACTGACAAAGCAGAGTATGCAGCACAATTAGCCACTAAGGAGTCCAGAAACAAGAAAAGAAGAAAAAACTTGGAAAAAGATCAAGAGGGTGATATAGAGTATGCTGCAGGGTGCTTCTGAGTAGTAAAAGTAAAAAAAAAAAATTGAGCATATATTAAATGAATTACAGTCTTTTGCAACTTTAGAAGCTGTTCCTGAAAATTTACATTTTCTGTTGCATTTTTTCCGAAATCTCAGAAACCACTTCGTGTAGAGTATTCAAATATTCAGGGAGTAATAGCATACATATCCCGAGTCTACTGAATTAAAAGAAGAACATAATGTTATGTATAATTAAAATTATTTAGGATAACTCACAAAAAGTACACAAAATTTTAACCGTGTAAGTAAAAAATTGCATTTCCGAAGCGGTGGCTGAAATGCTGTTATTGTCGCTCAGTAGTGTCAGAACATACAGTTTAATGCCCTGTAAAAGTTTCATGTCAATGGCTACAGAGGTTCCTGACATACAGGGAAGCCAAGTCACCAAATTTAGCATTGTCGGGCTAGGGCATTCCAACTACCATTAAGGGGGGTAGGACGTCAAACGGGCCGACTTGGAGCAGGAGAGGCACCACAGGACATTTTATTTTCTACTGTCTATACTTTTACAAATAAATTCGTAAAACTTTGTCAGCATGACCAGGAAGGATTCAGGATTCACACTCGTAGCAGTGGAAGTGCAAAAACATAACAAAATAAATTTTTTTTAGATATGAAATTTCATCATTTTTTCACTTACTGTTGGCTGGATTTGTTGCTGTAGGTATATTTTTCTTCACAAGTAAGAGATTCTTTGATGAATTTTGCACATTACACAAACCATACTTACAGGTGTATGAAACACTATAATTTTCCAAATCTATTAAAAACTGTTGGAAAAAATGAGATAATTAACTACAAAATTTGATTTTTTCTAAACATAACGTTTAAAACTTAACAGCTCATTCATTTTTTCCCAAATTAAATAGATTCTATAGTTTCCGACACCTTAAGTGTGGTTTGTATGCTGTGCAAAATTCATCGAACAGTCTCTCTTTCTTATGAAGTGTACCTATAGCAACAAATGCAGCCACTTGTAAGTGGAAAAATGATGAAATTTCACATGTAAAAAAATTATTTTATTATGTTTTTGAACTTCCGCTGCTACGAGTGAATCCTTCCTGGTCATGCTGACAAAGTGTTATGAATTTACTTGTAAAAGTATAGACAGTGGAAATTAAAATGTCCTGTGGTGCCTCTCCTGCTCCAAGTCGGCCCGTTTGACGTCCTACCCCCTTGAAGGAGATTACTGACACCTGCCAGTGCTATTGACAGCTTTCAACTGCGAAGCGCAAACGGGTGTAGACGAAGCCTGAGGCACGGTGGAAAGCCATCCTGCCACCTGGCGGCTTGCCCAGCGTCTGCCTTCCGGGCGCTCCTGAGAACAGAACAGCGAGGCTCGGCATCCGCCGAGAAGCGGGTCGAGTAACGGGAGTGTCTGTAGAAAGTGAGTACAGGCGGCCGGCCGGCCACAGCCATAGCCGCCGTCTGTTCTGCCAGCCGGTTCCCACGCCCGCACCGGCAGCCGAGACCGGAGGTCGCAGTCAATTCCTCGCATACCTGTCTCTGGTCGGCAGGCAGCAGGAAAGCGTTCCTAGCGGAGAGAGAGGTAACACAAATGCAAAGTCAGGAAACACTGGCGCACGTTAGGTGCAGGCTGATGTTTGGTTTCAGTTTACTGCAACAAACGTTTCAATTGTTAGTCGAAGAGATGACAAAGAATGTGAAGTAAAACTGCGAGAGAAAACAATGTTGAATTTCGCAGATGATATAGGCCTTCAGGAAACTAAGCAAGAGTTAGAAAACCTGGACGGCTTACATCGAGCTACCAAAAGTCATGCGCCAGCGATAGACAGATGGCGGCAGTAACGCGTATAGAAGGTAGAAACTGGCAGTGCATTGGCGGAGCAGTCATTTGTACTCCATGTCATACGAGGTGTGGCTAGAAAAAAACCGGACTAGTACTGGTGAAACAATAAAACGAATGCAATAAGGCTGAAAGTCGCGTGGCCTGTCACGTGACTCTCGCTCCGCCTACTGCTCGAGTTTCATCTGCCTCCTGCACTCAGTCTGCCCGTGGCGTCTGTTTTAAGTAGTTGACGTTTTGTCTGTGCGTCGGAAAATGTTGAGTGTACAGAAAGAACAGCGTGTTAACATCAAATTTTGTTTCAAACTTACAAAATGTTATTACTTGCGATGAATCGTGGTTTTTTACTTACGATCCCGAAACTAAACGCCAATCGATGCATTGGAAAACTCCTGGTTCTCCACGACAAAAAAAAAAGCACGAATGTCAAAATCGAAATTCAAGGCAATGATGGTTGTTTTTTTTTTTTGACATCAAAGGGATTGTGCACATTGATTGGGTACCAGAGGGACAAACAGTGAATCAGCATTATTACATTAGCGTCCTGGCTACCCTACGTGAGCGAGTACGGAGAAAACGGAACGATTTGTGGAGAAAAAAGTCATGGATCCTTCACCAAGACAATGCCCCAGCTCACAGTGCGTTGTCAGTGAAGACGTTTTTGGCAAAACACAACATTCCCATCTTAGATCATCCACCCTACTCACCTGATTTGGCCCCCTGTGACTTTTTTCTTTTCCCTAAAGTCAAGTCAGCTTTGAAAGGAACTAGATTTGAGACTGTTGAAGCAGTAAAAGAAAAAGCGACGGAAGTAATGTATGGACTTACCGAAAATGATCTGCAGCATTGCTATGAACAGTGGAAAATTCGTATGGAGCGGTGTAGAGACCGAGGAGGAGAGTACATTGAAGGAGATAACATGAAATTGTAAATAATTGTAAATAAATGTTTTTTCCAGCATCAGTCCGGTTTCTTTCTAGCCGCACCTCGTATATAGCAACGACAGGAATTAACATACTTTGAAAGCGGAAGAGTAGTTGGAGCTAGACGCATGCGACAAATGGATCTGACCACTTTGGGACTTAACATCTGAAGTCATCAGTCCCCTAGAACTTAGAACCACTTAAACCTAACTAACCTAAGGACATCACACACAGCCATGCCCGAGGCAGGATTCGAACCTGCGACCGCAGCAGTCGCGCGGTTCCGGACTGAAGCGCCTGGAACCGCTCGGCCACCACGGCCGACTCACGCATGGGACATTGCATTTCGGAAATCGTTAGGGAATTCAACACTCCGAGATCCACAGCATCACGATTGTGCTCAGAATATCGAATTTCAGACATCTCTCACGACGGGCAACGCAGAGACCTACGGCGTTTGCGTAGTCAGTGCTAACAGACAAGCAACACACCGTGGAATAACCGCAGAAATCAAAGTGGGGCGTACGGCGAACGCATCCGTTAGGACAGTGATGTCAAATGTGGCGTTAATGGGCTATGGCAGCCGACGACCGATGCGAGTGCCTTTGCTAACAGAACGACACCGCCTGCAGCGGTTCTACTGGGCTCCTGACGATATCGCTTGGATACACGACGAATGAAACGCCGTAGCCTGATCAGAATCCCCTACTTCAGGTGGTAAGAGCTGATGGTAGTGTCTGAGTGTGGCGCACTCCCAACGCCTTGGACCCGAGTTGCCACCAAGGCACTGTGCAAGCTATTGGTGGCTCCATAATGGCGTGGGCTGTGTTTACATGGAGTGGACTGAGCCCTCAACGGATCAGTGACTGGAAATGGTTATGTTCGACTACTTTGAGGCCATTTGCAGCCGTCCATTGACTTCATGTTCCCAAACAACGATCGAATTCTAATGGATGACAATGCGCCACGTCAGCGAAAGAACTATTTGACGACCAAGATAGCCCGACGTGGGACACAGTCGAGATGTCAGTTCAGCACCTGCAACACTTTTGCAGTTATGGACGGCTGTGCAGGTGGCAGGGCTCAACACCACTGAAGGGGACTTCCAACGACTTGTTGAATGCATGCCACGTCGAGTTGCTGCATTGCGCTGGACAGAAGTACGTCCGACACGACTAGGAGGTATTCCACGACTTTTGTGGCCTCAGGGCCTGACTCAAGGAGAAATAGAACAAGGACGATGCATACGGTGGGAATTAGCAACGAGAACATTGACTACTTCAACATAAAAACTGTGCAGGACGCTTTGGAACAGAGAATAGAATTTAACGTATAATCGACGGAAGAAGAACTCAGACGCGGGTTGACACACTGGAAGTAATACACTACTGGCCATTAAAATTGCTACACCACGAAGATGACGTGCAACAGACGCGAAATTTAACCGACAGGAAGAAGATGCTGTGATATGCAAAGATTAGCTTTTCAGAGCATTCACACAAGGTTGGCGCCGGTGGCAACACCTACAACGTGCTGACATGAGGAAAGTTTCCAACCGATTTCTCAAACACAAACAGCACTTGACCGGCGTTGCCTGGTGAAACGTTGTTGTGATGCCTCGAGTAAGGAGGAGAAATGCGTACCATCACGTTTCAGACTTTGATAAAGGTCGGATTGTAGCCTGTCGCTACTGCGGTTTATCATACTCCGACATTGCTGCTCGTGTTGGTCAAGATCCAATGACTGTTAGCAGAATATGGAATCGGTGGGTTCAGGAGGGTAATAGGGAACGCCGTGCTGGATCCCAACGGCCTCGTATCACTACCAGCCGAGATGACAGGCATCTTATCCGCATGGCTGTAACGAATCGTGCAGCCACGTCTCGACAGATGGGGACGTTTGCAAGACAACAACCATCTGCACGAACAGTTCGACGATGTTTGCAGCAGCATGGACTATCATCTCGGAGACCATGGCTGCGGTTACCCTTGACGCTGCATCACAGACAGGAGCGCCTGCGATGGTGTACTCAACAACGAGCTGGGTGCACGAATGGCAAAACGTCATTTTTTTCGGATGAATCTAGGTTCTGTTTACAGCATCATGATGGTCGCATCCGTGTTTGGCGACATCGCGGTGAACGCACACTGGAAGCGTGTTTTCATCATCGCCATACTGGCGTATGGGCCGCATGATGGTATGGAGTGCCATTGCTTACACGTCTCGGTCACCTCTTGTTCGCATTGACGGCACTTTGTACAGTGGACGTTAATTTCAGATGTGCTACGGCCCTTGGCTCTACCCTTCATTCCATCCCTGTGAAACCCTACATTTCAGCAGGATAATGCACGACCGCATGTTGCAGGTCCTGTACGGGCCTTTCTGGATACAGAAAATGTTCGACTGCTGCCCTGGCCAGCACATTCTCCAGATCTCCCACCAATTGAAAACGTCTGGTCAATGTTGGCCGAGCAACTGGCTCGTCACAATACGCCAGTCACTACTCTTGATGAACTGTGGTATCGTGTTGAAGCTGCATGGGCAGCTGGACCTGTACACGCCATCCAAGCTCTGTTTCACTCAATGCCCAGGCGTATCATGGCCGTTATTACGTCAAGCGGTGGTTGTTCTGGGTACTGATTTCTCAGGATCTGTACACCTAAATTGCGTGAAAATGAAATCACATGTCAGTTCTAGTTAATATATTTGTCCAATGAATACCCGTTTATCATCTGCATTTCTTCTTGGTGTAGCAATTTTAATGGCCAGTAGTGTAATTTCTGTGGCATCGGTGCTGTACCGGTATTAAATATTTACAAGGGATTCTACACAGAGTTCCTGAAACTGTACGTCTGAAATGAAATATTGCACTGATTTATAAAGTGAACTGCTTTAAGACCAGAAAACGAGGAACTGGAAGTCTATGAAATTTGTTTTTCACAAACCAGTTGCATGTAAAAATTTTTGCTGCAATTATTTTCAGTCACTGATTACCGATTTCGGCGTTAGCCATTTTCAGGTCAGTTACAGCTAGGGCTAACCGTATGTCCGGGTTTCCCTGGATTTGTCCAAGTTGAGGCTTAGGAAGTCCTGGAGGGCAAGGTGGGGGGGGGGGGGGGGAGGGAGGGGCGTGTTTATACAACTGTCCCTGATACACACATACTTTTTTGTATCCGGAGAAATCAGAGTCATTGAGAAAAAAAATTAATAAATTTTTACTAAAATTTATGAAATGACCACAGCGGCGTAGGTAGTTTCTCTCGTTTTGTTTTAAAAAACGATTTCACCCGCATGTCCGGCGTTTTCAGAGTCTTTGTCCAGGTTCGGCAGCTTAAGTAACGACGGGCCTAGTCACAGCATATGTAAAATAAAAAACTACAGTTAACAATTATATTACAACATACGTAAATATATTTTGCATAGCGTCCATAATGTAGGTAAGATATGCAAACATTACAAATTTTTCGCGCTGCTCGATTAAAAAAAAATGTCCCGCGTTACGCTCTTTCCGTACATCACGTACACGTCACAGTTCATAAGTGCTGCAGATGGATGGTACTCGCGTCTTTGCGTTAATCGTAAAAGAAATGTCGGGTCAGCAATTTTTGTGACAGTCGAGAAAAGGCGATTGTCATGTTTGGATAGTGATTACACGAACACGTAAGAACACTGAATACTTTTTTATTTCATAAATTGAACATCTTGGGTGTATCGACTGTGGAATAGCGCTACTGGTATCCGTAGTGTTTCCAGAATGAGACAACTTCCAAAAATATAGTTGGACGTCACTCTGTAAACGGAATGAAACAGACGCAATAATTCTGTAACACTCATGAGTTGAGACAACACAGCAACAGTATTCATATGACTTATATTTAGCTATAGGTCGGCTGACTGAAAAACATCACAGCACTAGAACGGAAAACTCTAATAACGCTTTACAATTCTTTATGTTATAGTCCGGGAATTGCTAGGAGAACTAGAATACTGAACGGAATTTTTCGACACAGATTTCAGCGAACAGAAGATAACTGCATAGCTACAGTGTACTAGGCAAGTAAGGAAGCCTGCAGTTAAACATACCATTCTAAGCAGGTATGGGCAGTTCAAACAGCTTATCCATTTATCGATATTGCAATGGTGTCCTTCTGATGCCAACTTGCATTTCTCAGTGATAAGTTGTTTAATGGTTCAGCACACGGCAGCGGCTGGACTCAGATGATGTTATCTTAATACACAGGGTTTAGAATGAGTATTTTGCAGCGACGTTGAGCCAACAGTATTTCCATTTGCTGATTAACCCCGACCACAGTCAAAGGAGATGGATTACATCTGGATGCTTCAATCATTTCAATGAAATCTTCAAGAGTTTCCGTTAGTGCCTTTGCACTTCATATTCCAACATTTTTATTTACGACCACGCACTGGGAATGTAATTTTTATCTTCTTCAAGCCACCAGCAGAATCACAAGATTTACAGAGTATCCCAGCAGGAACGGCCAGTTTTCATGGATGTGACAGGAACGATCATTCGAAGCAAAGACGTCCAGTAAACATGGGATCTAAAAGTTGTCTCAAGACCTATGAACACTAACATCTTCCACACTGTGAAACAAATCTCTTATACTGCACGCTTTTTACTTTTCATGGGCTCATCTACATCTACATCTTAAGTGCATATCCTAAGACCAACGAATACTTGTTCATCTTCGCTATGTGAAACATATCTTCCATTGAACAAGTGCTCATAGGTCTTAAGACATGCATTCCATAGCCCATGTTTACCAGATTTTTGTTGCTTCGAGCGAACGTTCCTGCCTGTCATATCCCTAAATATTGGTCATTCCTCTTGGGACACACCGTGAAGGGAGATCTTCAGTGTCCACATGAGTGACGAAGTGAAAAATGTATGACCTCACTTTATTTGCTCACTTTCTCGCAATGCATTCAGGATAAACGTAAATAAAAGATTCGCCTGTTGAAAGAACACGGGTATTGAACGAATACGTCGAAAACTGCTGCTTAATGTACGCTAAACGTCATTGGTTGCTATATTTGGCAGGGATATGTTTTTGCAAAGTCTATGCAGATAGCTACCTTCTTTTTACTTTTCCTTGCAACCAATTTACTGCATCAGAATTCTGTTTGCTCTGCCCTCTCAAGACGTGATGAGTCACCACTGAATTGCCTGCTTCTCTCCCGTAAATAACTTAAGTGGTTCTTTCCCTTTACAGCAACACTTTGAATGCTAATATCTCTGGATTCTTTTTTCCAGCTTCTGCCTCTCAACAGATGCGTATGATCAGTCTGAACCGAGCTGCAGCAATAACTCAGTTTCGCAAAGAAAGACTAACGTATTTCTTCATCCTGAACCTTCTTATACAGATACATTTAGATCATCCTCAGAACGTGTTTCTTGACTTCATTTTGAATGCTGCAGCTACCTTCCGTTCTACAATTCATGGCGCAACTTGTCTAAATGATGAGAGTCAGTTTGACAATGAGAGGAAGTGTGGGACGCAAAAATTGTACAGGCAGACCAAGACTTGTATACGGTATAACGAACTGTACGTAGCAAAGTATCCTCTTCCAGGCGTCTTACAGTGATTTAAACAGTATAAATGTACATTACGTTGAGCTGCAGTTGCGAGGAAAACACACATAAGAACACTCCAGATACCTCAGCGACGACTGTGTAAAGTTTGGATGCGTGCCCGTCGCCTGCAAACATGTATTCCACTCTGTAAAACTGTTGGTGCTATGCCGAACGCCTGTGAACGGCAAATATTGGCTACGGCCACCAGCAAACTACGTTGGGGATATTTAGCTCTGCAAATACCTGACATACACGCGAACGACCACTTCGCACTCTACGCTGCAAGAACGTGGCCTTCGGTTGCCTTCTCCAATCCCTTCTTCTACTATACTTGGTTTCGTTCCCAAGCTCTGCCTAGTCTCTTTTGACCACTTGCAGCGTTATCACTAATTACATAACCACAACGCCGCAACTTCATTCCCTGCGGCTAATATTAGTTTCATAAATTCGCAGATGAACAGAATGGACAGTATCTTGAAAGGACGATATAAGGTGAACATGAACAAAATCAAAACGAGGATAATGGAATGTAGTCGAATTAAATCAGGTGATGCTGAGGGAATTAGATCAGGAAATGAGACACTTAAAGTAGTAAAGGAGTTTTGCTATTTGGGGAGCAAAATAACTGATGATGGTCGAAGTAGAGAGGATATAAAATGAAGACTGGCTATGGCAAGGAAAGCGTTTCTGAAGAAGAGGAATTTGTTAACGTCGAGTATAGATTTAAGTGACAGGAAGTCGTTTCTGAAAGTATTTGGAGTATAGCCATGTACGGAAGTGAAAGATGGACGATAAATAGTTTAGACAAGAAGAAAATAGAAGCTTTGGAAATGTGGTGGTATACAGAAGAATGGCGAAGATTAGATAGCTAGATCACGTAACTAATGAGGAGGTATTTAATAGAATTGGGGAGAAGAGGAATTTGTGGCACAACCTGGCTAAAAGAAGGGGTCGCTTGGTAGGACACATTCTGAGGCATCAAGGGATCACCAATTTAGCATTGGAGGAAGCGTGGGAGGTAAAAATCGTAGAGTGAAACCAAGAGATGAGTACACTGAACAGATTCAGAAGGATGTAGGTTGCAGTAGTTACTCGGATACGACGAAGCTTGCACAGGATACAGTGACATGGAGAGCAAACCAGTCTCTGGAATGAACACCACAACAGCAACAAAAAATTCGCTTTCAGATATGTTGCTGTCGACAAACTGAAAAGGGCAAGTGAGGAAGAAATGATAGGAAACGGAAAGTGGCTCACAGTCCAATTAACATTAGTGGGCATTTCAGAACGAGCTTTCCTGTCTACAATACAGCAACGGCAGACTGAGTTTTCGAAACTCCCCCATAGCAAACATAAAATCCCCAAAAATGATACCATTTTGGCAACTTTTCCCCAAATGTCTTAAACCTATTTATTCTTTTTGTTAGCAGTGTTGGCAGCTTGAAGAGATGGAGTT
This sequence comes from Schistocerca nitens, assembly GCF_023898315.1. Lineage (NCBI taxonomy): Eukaryota > Metazoa > Arthropoda > Insecta > Orthoptera > Acrididae > Schistocerca > Schistocerca nitens. The sequence continues at coordinate 79,308,502 of NC_064621.1, read as the reverse complement.
GTGTATTTCGGGCCGTGAAATTATCGCACATATCAAAAAATTATATCTAAACTAAAATTTTTAATTTGTAAATCGGAAAAATACCTTGACCAGAAAAACAAAAAAATCCTGCTCTAGGGGTGCCACATTTGCTTTCGTCGTTGTTCTACCGATTTACCATTAGAGCACCAGTTACGCCTCAGTTCGCAACTGGACATCTCTATCCACTATGCTACTTTGAACACACAGAATCCGTGCCCGTGATATTTATTCACATCTCCTGAAGGCTCTTAACCGCCACTCTCTCATTACCTTTATTTTAATTGTAACATTCTCAATAATCGAAACGGCATATATTCATAGAACATACGTATAATATGGAAAGCCATCAAATAAAAGCTTCAACTAAAACGACGAAATCCAACATAGCACCTCATCAGAACTCGATACCACCATGAGAGTCGATAGACAATCCAAATAATCTAAACTGCGTATGTACACGCTGTTGTTATGTCATTGAGAGGTGACATCGTGGTGAGCCAAATGTCTCCCACAAAAGCAAAGGTGCATCGGTTAATTTGAAGAAAGAAAGAAAGAAAGAAAGAAAGAGAGAGAGAGAGAGAGAGAGAGAATATCTAGAAACCTAAGAATGAGTTATTTGAACTAAAATATCAGAGACGGCATTAGTGTAAGGCTATGAAGATAAATGCTTCCTCAATTTCCTCGCTATGAAATTTTATTCCCCAAAAAATTCCAGAAGATTTCCGTTTTCTCAAAGAAATTTTTTCCACGAATTTGCGGAAAGAAACCAGTCTGGAGTCGCTGACAAACGCGAGTTATACTAGCATTGTTGGCGTCGACTATGTTGCCACGCTAATAAGGACCCCAGATTTTTATTTAAAAATTAGGAGTATGAAAATTAAACGATCCCTTATAATCAATTTAATCTTATTAGTTATTTATATTTTAAGGTGAACATACTTATAATGAACTGCAAACATTTTCTTGTTAAATATTATCAAGTAAACAATTATATGTACAACGAATTTGTGTGTTTTACCTCAAAAAACTGTTGAAATTCAGATATTATTAATGGATTGTAAGAACTGGAACTTTAGCAATGAAATAACGTAAATTGTAAACTACTTTAACAACGAAGCAACCAACCACACACGAGTTTTATACACAGTCCTTAAAAACACTTCTTGCGCAGTTACTGCGTATTAGTGTCACACAACTAATATAGCAAAGTTTGATTTTCCTGTCTTTTGCTCTAGTTGCTCCTAATACCGCTTCCTTTTCCACCTCTTATTCATTTATCTCTTCCACGCCTTATTCTGAATAAATGTCTTGTTCGCTTCGGTAATCTAGACCAAGATCCAAGTCATGAGCGCAGCTGAACTCACACACTACTTCACCGAGCATATGACCGTACCCATTCACACAGTTTAGGGTCATTTACTTTCACTTGATTGCAAGAACGCCGTTCAATCTAGGATACCAGAAAATACTTCGTTAGAAAAGTCTCTTACACAGTATCATGGGGTCAATCTTGTTCCACGGGCACAAACTTACCTGCTGTTAGTACAGCCGTCTGGGTTGTCAGGTGTTGGGTTTGTTACCTAACTGCTCAGCATTTCAGCCCTGTATTTGACGATCGGTACGGAAGCACGAAGCAAGAATTGCTGTGTATTTTTAAGAACTCCATTCACATCACTAATTTTGGCAGTCTGTGTGAAGACCCGTATACTAAATAAAACTTTGGAATAATTACAAAGTCAAGCTTCTAAGTTCATAAACTTGCTTTTGTGGAAAACGTTTTTAAACTGATAAGAAACGCCTTATCAAAACGATAATGGCGGTTCTATGCCCATGTAGAGAGAGTCACATGAATCATTGATGGCTTGACGATGGAGAAACAAATTTTATGTTGATACGATGAAAGCTGAATTATGCAGTCGTAATTTGGAGTTTGAAACTTGCAACGACTGTTATCAAGAAATTAAAGGTAACAAAGATTCATTGAATGCGCTCTAACTAGCAATGATAAGCGTAATTTTTTGATATTTTCTAAATGTTTTATTGTGTTCACTGTAAGCTCAGTAAATCCTTGCGCCAGCCAATGTTCCGTAACTTTGTCGATTTAATCTGCCGTAAGTTCGGGCTTCCTCGGATCTGTCCTAGTTTTATGGGCTTCCGGAGGAGTCCTTGAGGGAGGGTTATTTCTTCTTGTATCCGGAGAAATTCGACTGCCTGGAATAGATTTTAATAAATCTTAGTTAAAATTCACTAATTTATAACTACCGCGTAGACAGTTACCTTCGTATTATATTAAAAACCAGCGGCAAACACGCTTGGCCGCTTTCCTATACACATATTTTCCATACTTTGTTGCTGAGAAGCCACTGAGAGTCGACAATCGCATGCACCGTGACCGCCACACAGTGTGCTCAGTCAAGTCGGATGTGCAAGTGTTATACGTTGCACACCACATATCCATGCTGCAAACGTATCTCGGCACTGCAGTATAGCGACTTCTGTTAAGACAGTATCCGTGTGGGACAATAATTCGATTTGACACGTATGCGCGGGCTTTTCGAAGTCTTTGTCCGGGAGCGGCAACTCAGATGAGGCTACATGCTGTTAAAGCTAAGTGGAAACTGGAAGGTACTGGCAAGGGAAACTCCCCGTCACATTCCCCTTAGATTTAGTGGTAACATCAGATAAAAAAGCCCATCAAAAACTGAATACAGACCAAGCATGAAAACAGAAAAAAAGCAGTACTAAACTGTAAAAATAAATAAATAAATAAATAAAAACAGAAACAATGAACGGTCGAAGCTTACCAAGAGCAACACTGATGGAAGGTGAACAGCAGTGGCATCGTGGTTAAGATTTGAATTCCACCTTTGTTGTTGTAACACTCAGTTACTAGAATTCTCATTTGTACACGTTTCCTAAATGTAATCATGTAAAAAATAAATACATAAATAAAAAACTGAGGGAATAGTTAGGGGCAACGCCTGAAAAGGATTATTTCATTTCTTTTTTTATGGCAGAGTTAAAGTGGCGGAGCCGGCCGGGGTGGCCGCGCGGTTCTAGGCGCTACAGTCTGGAACCGCGCGGCCCTTCGGTCGCAGGTTCGAATCCTGCCTCTGGCATGGATGTGTGTGATGTCCTTAGGTTACTTAGGTTAAAGTAGCTCTAAGTTTTAGGGGACTGATGATCTCAGAAGTTGAGTCCTATAGTGCTCAGAGCCATTTTAACCTAAAGTGGCCGTGCCAAGTAAGAGGTGATTTAATTTAGTTTCTTTTATTTTTGGAGATAAAACTTGTCTAAATGAGAAGATATGTCCACAAAAAAAGAAAAAAAAGTGGTAACGGTGCTGAACTGTATAGCAGTTCAAAACTACCTCGTGCCACATATTTGTTTATTTTTTCACAACTTTATGAAACTTTTTTTCACAACTGAGAACTGTCCGTCCTGTCATTGAAATGTGTGTTTTTCTGTAGTCTTGGCAGTTACACTGGTTATAGAGTATGGGTAATGTGGGAAGAATAGTGATCGTTGCACATAAACGTGATGAATAGTGAGAGCAGGCGAGGTACCACATAGACGCCTCATAGAAATGAAAACAACAAATGAACGGGTGTGAACTACGTTACAACAAAGGAATTCAAGATTCAAAACTTTCAAAACGGAAGGAAACTTCAAAAACGTCAGAAACGTATGTTTTGACAGAGCATAGAGAAACCGTGTGGTTGTGAAACTATTGCGCTGATTTGTTGCAGCTTATGTTGCAAACTATACGTTTTCATCATTTCCTTGGGAGTGATCACATTCACATTCTTACGATCATCTAAATCGGGCAAGGAGGCGTATTTCACTCACCAGGCTTACAAATTAAGTGCGCCGGCAAGAGATTCCTATCATACGACACACACTGTCATATATGCCGTGTATGACACGGCTGACTTGTTTTCCGGAGGAGAATTTGGTTGACTTGTCGCCTTGTCACGAAACGTCTGCGGTTCCCATTCGAAAGCCACTGCTAATTGAGTAGTTGTGCACAATCAACTATCATTATAGGTCCCTTCTTTACACCTCGCTGTTGCAAACTGACGTTACACCACAACACAGACACAAATTTGAATAAAGCGAACAACGAGAAAATTGGTAAGAGGAAGGCGTGACAGTCCAACACCGTGACCACTTAACCACGACGCCACTCCTGTTACAGCTTGGTATACTGTATATTGGACTTCCTGCCCTTGGACCGTTCACTGTTTCTATTTCGCTCTTTTTCGCAGTTCTGTGCACCTTCTGCCCATTTTCATGCTTGATCTGTGTTCTGCTTATGACGGGCTGTCCACTGGGACCTCTTACCACTAAATCTGAGGGGGGTGGGGGGAAGGCGGGGGGGGGGGGTGCGATTGAGAGTTTCCCTTGTGAGAACATCCAAACTAAAAAAACACACCCAAAACTCCCTGCAGTTCGCTTGAAACCGCACGCTGGTTTGCGGGTTGAGTATGAAATTTCTACGGGCGCAAAAATTTCAAACGAAAACGTACCTACAGCTCCAATAAAAAAGTTAAGGACAGACATAAATTTCTGAAGTTTTATGTGGTTTTTGTAGATCGCAAAAAAAAACGCCGTATCTTGAAGTAAACGCAATTTTGTACGAAGCTTTTGAAAGACGAGTTGCTGAGTGAGATAATTTCGTAATCAACGAAAACAAATTTATTTTGAAGAGTTCAATAGCTTGGGAGACATGACTCGATTAATCTGAAAGTGTTTCACAGACAAGAATACACCCTCCTTTAAGAAAGAAAAGTGAGGGAACCCATGGCTCTATTTAACTATAAGAACCACCGATTTTTTACGTGCTTAGAGCCACAACAGGTACCTATACCGTATGTGAATTTAAGATTTTTTGCGTGACTTTTGTAAGTGAAAGATTTTAAAGCAATTTTCTTTCGCCCCGAGTCTGTGTCTCATAGCATGAGCAAAACCGTTTCTGCTCTCCGGAAAGCGCTAAACGCGAGGGGTATTTTGCAGCAAGCCCTGAAGTTGTGTCTTCCGCAGCCATTATCTTCGCGCTCGACTTGCGCCCTTGAGCGCCGAGAAGTGCAGGCGGTCCAGTCCCGCCCGTGTGTTGCGTTGCGCGCAGTTTCCAAACACCGGGGCCAAGGTCAACCGACCAGCATCTGGCCAGCACACCAAAACACAGGCAACACCAGCGCCAACGACGACGGCGCTCCGAACTATCGCTGCATTCCGGGAGGACGAGTTTGGGTGGGGATAGGTGGGGGGCGGCGAGCAAGGGAGGGGAATCACGATGCTTCGCCTTATCCGCGTAAACACAAGAAAGGCGTCTCAGCTGATGTCACGCGACATATTAACACATCGGTAAGGAATCTCGTGCTTACATCTGAACCTCTGAGGCCTAACGGGAATTACCGACAGGACACCGTGGACAATTTCTTTGGTGTACCTAGATTCCGGAGGCCCTGTTGCTCAAACGTTCAGTGCGGTATGTTCTCTCACGTACAACGTGAGCTCTTTCCCCAGTATAGACACGCTAGGCAGGCTGCGATCACGTCATGTGGTGCACTATAAAAATCACTCCAAAGGTCGCCAGCCTCACTTTGACCCGCGAGATACAGTTGAACATCACGACTCTGAAGTCAATAATTGAAATCCCTTCAGCTATGTAACTACGTTGACGAAGGATTCCGAGATCCGACCACTGAGCTGGAATGTGTCCAGCGCCAACAGCTCATACACCGCCTCCACCGGGACCTATTTACTGCCGTCGGTAGTTTCCACTGAGCAATCAGTAATACAGCTCAAATTCAATAGGGAAAAAGTCGCACCAAAATATCTCTCTCAAATTAGCAACAAATAAACTGAAATTTACTTGGTATCAATTAACCCCATCACTTTTATCCATCACCACCTCCAGCTACTGATGCATCCACACGCTGCTCTGGCGACTCTTTCTACCGCACAAGTCGATGCTCATTAATTAGAAAATAATTGCGGAGAAAAATGGGAAACTGCCTGCGCAGAATTCAATGCCCGCGCACTTTCGAATTTTTGCACCCTTTGCGAGCCGAAAAAATAGCCTCGTTGATCACTGACTCCAGACTTCCGGAAGGATAAGCGCTTTAAAAAACACATCCGCCGGAGAGGGACCACCACTTACCAAAAAAATGGCTCTGAGCACTATGGGACTTAACATCTGAGGTCATCAGTCCCCTAGAACTTAGAACTACTTAAACCTAACTAACCTAAGGACATCACACACATCCATGCCCGAGGCAGGATTCGAACCTGCGACCGTAGCGGTCGTGCGGTTCCAGACTGTAGCGCCTTTAACCGCTCGGCCACTCCGGCCGGCACCACTTGCCATCTCAACCCCATTGAGAGCTGGCAGCCGACTTCTCAACTTCACGAACTCCACATCGCTCCGCGACACTGCTTACCCTTTAGGCATTCCAGCCAATCAGGTACAATGCGGCCTCCTGCCAGGACACTGAGAACCTTTTCTGCAATGGACTGTGGAACTTACAGCCGTCGTGGGGAAATAACTCTTCCTGTTAAGTGCGATATGCAGTCCCCGGCCACAGCCCATTTACGAGGATTAGGGAAAGATCGACCCATCAGCCGGATTCAGGCCCAGGCGGCAACAATAGAGAGCAGGGGTAGTATACATGGCTGGCTGGGAGACATGTTCTAGTCTTTACACGGCTGTTTGCACTTTGAAAAACAAGTTGCAGTACATTTTCCTCACACCTATCAGAGATTAGAGTTTGGAGGGAAAATATTCTAATTGTACAACATACACTTTTTTTTACACCACGCACAGGCCTTTGATGTAACTGATGAGTAGGAATTTGAGACCTCCAGAGAAGGCTGTTTTGTGAGATCCGTACACCCATAATGCTGTCTTGTTTCCATCATAAAAAACATCGTTCACAGACTGCAACAGCCACTCTCGTTGGGCAGCAGTGTAAGAATGGTTACGGGAGAATAGTTCGAGCACACCTCCGCTAGCAAGCGCTACTGGCTACAGGATGCAACGATTTTCTCTCGCTGCTGTGCAAGGCCTTCTCAGATCGTCTAGAATATTAACCTGTCGGCGAAAACAGATACGCCACATGCCAAGTTGAAGCAAAGGATCACAAATAAGGAAATTGTTCATCCACGAGACCTTTGTAAACAAGTTTGCACTTACTCAGGAATGTTGAAACAGTATGTTGAAAAGTGTGAAAGGCCCGGAAACATTGACGAATATAGCGAACATTTATCGTTCAGAAGTCTTGGCTGGCGTGTTACAAATCGCGTAAGTGGTCTAAGGAAAACTCAAAACATGTCAGATCTGTTTATTTTTGTCATGTTACTGGTGCAATTATACATACAATCACATCTATACTAAGCTCGACTGTACCAAAACGTGTTCGAGATGAGTCCAAGACATTACAAAAATACAGTCCGCCCCCAGTGCACAGCGAACTTCAGTCGGTGTCACGGGATGTCCGCCCCGGACAAATGCAACTAACAAAATATTCAAAAAAGAAAAAAAATTAACAAAAGGTGGTCAGCGTGACAGAACGTCAATCCCAAGAGCTCGGGTTCGATTCCGGCTAGGTCGGAGATTATCTCCTCTCAGGTACTGTGTGTTGTGTTGTCCTAATAGTTATTTTATCCCCATCGACGCAAAAATATACCCGAGCTGTTCGAAAGAACACACACCATTTTGATCTACCAGCCAATATGAATTAAGACACAAAGCAATTACAGACACTGACTGCGACTGGGCATTGATTTAAATCTATCAGGAAAGTTGACAAATTGTGCCGGACTGGGATTCGAACCCGGGTCTCCAGCTTACTAAGCAGGTGCGCTGACAACTGCGTTATCAGGACACAGAGGTCATCGCAACTGCACGGAATATCATAGCCCGCCTCCCGTCTCACCCAAATTCTCGACTTATCCACATGCTCCTGATGTAGTGCCTGTCGCACCTTATCCTCGTTACTCGGGGGCATCGCCGATTCCAGAGTTCGAGCCTGGTGTCCATCCGCTCCGAAGATATCGCTGGCCGACCTTGCCTTAATTACATATACACTCCTGGAAATTGAAATAAGAACACCGTGAATTCATTTCCCAGGAAGGGGAAAATTTACTGACACATTCCTGGGGTCAGATACATCACATGATCACACTGACAGAACCACAGGCACATAGACACAGGCAACAGAGCATGCACAATGTCGGCACTAGTACAGTGTATATCCACCTTTCGCAGCAATGCAGGCTGCTATTCTCCCATGGAGACGATCGTAGAGATGCTGGATGTAGTCCTGTGGAACGGCTTGCCATGCCATTTCCACCTGGCGCCTCAGTTGGACCAGCGTTCGTGCTGGACGTGCAGACCGCGTGAGACGACGCTTCATCCAGTCCCAAACATGCTCAATGGGGGACAGATCCGGAGATCTTGCTGGCCAGGGTAGTTGACTTACACCTTCTAGAGCACGTTGGGTGGCACGGGATACATGCGGACGTGCATTGTCCTGTTGGAACAGCAAGTTCCCTTGCCGGTCTAGGAATGGTAGAACGATGGGTTCGATGACGGTTTGGATGTACCGTGCACTATTCAGTGTCCCCTCGACGATCACCAGTGGTGTACGGCCAGTGTAGGAGATCGCTCCCCACACCATGATGCCGGGTGTTGGCCCTGTGTGCCTCGGTCGTATGCAGTCCTGATTGTGGCGCTCACCTGCACGGCGCCAAATACGCATACGACCATCATTGGCACCAAGGCAGAAGCGACTCTCATCGCTGAAGACGACACGTCTCCATTCGTCCCTCCATTCACGCCTGTCGCGACACCACTGGAGGCGGGCTGCACGATGTTGGGGCGTGAGCGGAAGACGGCCTAACGGTGTGCGGGACCGTAGCCCAGCTTCATGGAGACGGTTGCGAATGGTCCTCGCCGATACCTCAGGAGCAACAGTGTCCCTAATTTGCTGGGAAGTGGCGGTGCGGTCCCCTACGGCACTGCGTAGGATCCTACGGTCTTGGCGTGCATCTGTGCGTCGCTGCGGTCCGGTCCCAGGTCGACGGGCACGTGCACCTTCCGCCGACCACTGGCGACAACATCGATGTACTGTGGAGACCTCACGCCCCACGTGTTGAGCAATTCGGCGGTACGTCCACCCGGCCTCCCGCATGCCCACTATACGCCCTCGCTCAAAGTCCGTCAACTGCACATACGGTTCACGTCCACGCTGTCGCGGCATGCTACCAGGGTCAAAGACTGCGATGGAGCTCCGTATGCCACGGCAAACTGGCTGACACTGACGGCGGCGGTGCACAAATGCTGCGCAGCTAGCGCCATTCGACGGCCAACACCGCGGTTCCTGGTGTGTCCGCTGTGCCGTGCGTGTGATCATTGCTTGTACAGCCCTCTCGCAGTGTCCGGAGCAAGTATGGTGGGTCTGACACACCGGTGTCAATGTGTTCTTTTTTCCATTTCCAGGAGTGTATGTAGTGTCTGTTCTTTCGGACAGCGGCCTCTACGCATTAATACACACAGACATCACATACACTGTCGGCGAGTGGGCATTGATTTAAATCAATGGGGAAAGTTACAGACCTCATTATATCATGCGGTAAGTTAGTGATTCCCACTATGAGCTTCAGCCTCTAACTTTTACACCTAAAAATATAACACAAAGTCTGGGTCGTCAGGACCTACTTAGTTTTGGTATATTTTGGCAAAAAAGAAAACAGTGTGGTGGTATTTAAATACGGAACATTTAAAAACGTCTTTGGAGCCAAGTGAATGTTTTTAGCTGTATGCGTTTCGCTTCTTTTATCTACCAAGTATCTTCAGTGACCTGTAATACACGTTTATTTTTATATACATAATAACTGCAACACGTAGTATTTACAAGTATGTTACTATGTTACATTTTCTTATGCATTTCTCTTGTTTTTCAGGTTATTTTTGTACCAGGAGTTTCGCTAGGTTAAATTATCATTTGGTGTTACTTACAATTTCCAATGTTGTTAGTCTATGTGTGTGGTCTTGGATATGTGTTTACTTGGTCCCTGTACCCGAGATTTTTCACACACATTTATTGAAACACTTCACTTTCGCTCATCAATGTGTGTTGAACGTGTGTATATTTACCAGTGTAATGTTGCCAACTGACGCTGTGTGTTCATCTTTTGTCTTCTGTTTTTGTTATGTTTGGTTTTATATTTGTTTTGTGTGTGCGTGTGTGGGAGAGAGAGAGAGAGAGAGAGAGAGAGAGAGAGAGAGAGAGAGAGAGAGAGAGAGAGAGAGAGGTATTCATTAATTATTTATTATGGTTTCGTTTCCATTTCTTTTTGTTATTTTTGTGATTTATTGCTCATATTGATTTGGTCATTCATTACTTTCTTTTTCACTACAAGGGCTCTTTGTATATGAAAAACTTCCTTTAATGTCTGGAGTTTTTTGTTGTACCTGTTCACTCTAATAATTTTCACGCGCTGTTCCATGCTGAGTGGTTCATTTCCATGTTGTATCAAGTGTTCAGCAAAGATAAAATGACTATTTTCATACTTACATATTCTTATACGTTCTTTGTACCTGGTTTTGAAATTTCTGCCTATCTTCACAGATGTACTAATTGACGTTCTTGACATTCGAACGGCTACATACCTGCTTCTTCGTATTTCGCTGGTTTGTCTATTGTCGTTTTTAATTGTGACTTGAGTGTGTCTTGTTCTGTAAGCAATGGTTAAACCTTGTTTCTTTGGTATATTTGCTATTCTGTGTGTTGATTTGTGTTTGTATGTTAAAGTGTACCATTTCTTTCTGTTAGTTATATTATGAGTGTTGCTGTTTTGTGCTGCTTTGTGTGCTGTAGTGTGTGTATTCGGCGGTTTGTCTTCTCTGCTTGTTTTCATTTTTCTTTGGTTGTGTCCTGATTTTGTGGTTCAGTCTTTGTATTATATGGGTGTTATATCCATTGTTTGTAGCTATGAGTGGTTTTGTTTGTAATTCTTTTCCATAATTTTCTTTGCTAAGTGGGATTTTATTTAGTCTTTGAAACATGTGTTCAAGGGCCACTAATTTTTTTATTTTGTGGGTAGTTTGATGTAGCATGCATAACTGCGTCTGTGGCTGTTGGCTTTCTGAAGATGTCAGATGTATGGTTATTGCTGTTCTCTCTTTACTATTATACCCAAGAAATGTATTTGCTTTTGTGTTTCTTTTTCCATGGTGAATTGAATATTTTTATGTATACTGTTTACGCCTGTATAAAGTTTATCTATTTTCTACATTGGTTCATATGCCATACACATTAAATCATATACATATCTGTACCAGTCAACAATTTTGTATCTTTTCTTTCTGATTATTGTATCTGAGATTGTGTTTTCTATATGACTGTTGAAAATATTTGCCAATGTTCGTGATGTTGGGGATTTTATTCGAAGGCAGTCTTTTTGTAAGTAAAATTCCTTTTCAAATTGGAGGTAGTTTTGTGATGTGATTGCTTTGAGGGTTTCGGTTATTTCTCTAATATTATCTGCAGGTAGCTGTATGTCAGTAGGTTTTTTTCAATTAGTTTTATCGTGTCTGCGTTGGGTTTCAACGTGTACATTTTCTCTATATCGAAAGAGATGAGTGATACTATTAATGGAATGTGGTAGTCTCATTTGTGTTACAAGTTTATTTTATTTTTCACCGTTCTGTGCGTGAAAAAACGCCAGAAATCGGCCATCGAGAGTACGGGGACCCAGTAGACATCTCCAGAACCACACACATCAACTACCAACACTGAGAATCGTAATTAACATCAAATGATGATTTAATATTCCGAAACATATGCCGTAAAATTTGTTTCTAACCTGAAAAACAAGAAAAAGATGACATTTGTAACATTAGTACCAATGCAACTGCAACCAGTCACTTTTCTGAAACGGTTATTTATTCCCTGAACTGGTTTTCGAACCTTTTTAGTCTCCTCTTCAATCGGTGTACAGGAGGTTACAGAAGGTTACAGAACTATTTCAAAACGTAATGCTGGGTGCTGCCCTGCGACAGTACGGGCGGCTGTTGTCAATTTCCATCTGCCCGCTTCCTTTGTGATGGACAGTTGGAAGCACATCACTGACTTCTACAGTGTATGTACGCCTGTGCGCTTTAATATGGAAACTTTGCCAGCATCCAGCATGTGCTGTACAACTTACTTGTGCATTTGTAAGATTTACATTAGCAACATACTTGCAACTACTACATAAAGAATTTATTACATATGTGAAACCGAACACGTATTATAGGCCACTGAATATGCTGTGTAAATAAAAGTAGCGAAACGCGTATGGCAAAAATCTAACAGTCTTTCATTTATTTACAAAGGTGGAACTTATCTCCTTGAATTTTGAAGCAACTAAGGAACGACGGAGAGCGGAAAAATGACGGTTTAATAACGATTTTTTACTACCGTTTCATTAGCGTATTCATAATTTCTGATCATATCTTATAGACGTCATAAAAACAGATACTGAAGAGCATAAAATAAAGAACGTGAAAAATATGATTTTCCAAAGTCCTACAAATCACCTACAATTACTAACCTAAACAATTGAAACTTCACATTTAAACGCAGAATAGAGGGTGTTTCAGAACTGTAAACCAAAAGAAAAGTTCAAATTCAGTATAAAAATTTCTACAGGCATAATTTATGGGGGGGGGGGGGAGGGTGGATTTTATTGTTAGTAATGTTAGTGTCTTTACCAGTCAATTTCTGTATTTTTATTCATTCGAACTACCGAAACAGTTTGGACACAAAATAATGAGACATTCAAACACGACGGTGAGGTACACTCTTGTGAATCATTCCTGTCTTTCCAGTCTGTTTTATTAAGTATGTTGGCGGAAATCCAGAATGCTGAAAATGATGCCGAGAAAAAATAATTTTCACTAAAGCTACACCTGTGTCCCTGGAACCCTTCATAGAAGAAAAGACACGCCTGTAACGATGTTGTGGGCTGGTAGCCACCAGGGAGAAGCTGGTGAGTGTTATTACAGATATTGCGGCGCTGGATAAATGGAAGTCCCCTTGGGTCCCTAGGAACAAGGTGTACCAGTAACGGATCAGTTCCAATAGCAAATTTTTGAATGGAAATATCTGGATCCGCCACTGCGAAACAATTCAAGTCTCACGCGTCTGCCAGGAAATTACGTTAACGGGCTTCTGAAACTTCGACCTAAAACAATATTCTGACAATGCGCTGTGAACAGTAGCTCTCCAACATGCTTCAATAAAATGAAACCTGCGGTGAGGATATAGCGCCGGAACACACTTTCAGAACGTCCGAGTTGCTTCACGACAACTTATGGCCACAAACAGCTCCGAGAACGGGAGACAAGCGAAAATATGGGCTCGGAGGATATTGCCGGCTGCATGTTACACTCCAGATCTCGGGCTGTTCAGTTATCATTTGTTCGTGTCCAGGGAAGTTTCTCATGCAGCACCAAGCTCGGAGAGAACGTCGTCGAACATGCCATACAAGAGTGGGTCCGGCATTACGGTCAAGAATTCTTCGCCTGCGGAATTGGAAAGGAAAGCTCACAGAGCGACGGGGTTAAAGCCAAAATGCTGGCGGAGACAGCAGTGAAAAGTAACGTAAGCTCCATTAGCGTTGGTCTTTCTTTTTTTATCTACCTTCTTAATTATTGAAATGAAATGTGAGTGTACCTTCGACCTGCCGACGGGCAGACCGGTCGCTTAGTGTAAGTTCTTTTTAGCTGATGCCGCTTCGGCGACTGACGTGTCGATGATGAAATAATGATGAAGAAAACACAGCACCCAGCCCACGAAGAGCGGAGAAAATCTCCGACACGACTGCGAATACAACCCAGGCCCCTCGCATGGAATTCTGCTACACTGATCACCAAGCTACGGAGCCGGATCGTTCATTACTGACAGCGGTCAAATAACATTATGTTTCGAAACTGAAACGGGAGGTGCAAGTTCATATATAAAATTACAGATGCAGACACATTTTTTAAACACCGTGAGAATATGTTTCTACCATTCATTTACAGCAGTGCATAGCCAGAAAATAAACAGTTACACGTGTACATTTGGCTTTTCACAAAATTACTGTCATTTTGTGCAAAAACACTGGTAACCGCACATAAAATACACGTATTTATGATAGTACAACAAATACCTTGTCATTTTATGTAAACTAAGTCAACGTTTCCGTACTTCATCGGGCACAAGTATTTCAAATGAAGATATGTACAGTGTCAGAACAAAATTGAGTTTAGTTTAACGAGAGAAATTAAGAAATTTTAATAGAAAACTTCTTGTTTTCTCTTTAGGCTAAAGAATAATTCAGTCTCACGGCCAGTCTGAGCACTTGTGATGTAAATAGAGATTACATTTCTCCACCGATCTTACCATTACTGATGTTTTCTATTTAAGTCGATATTAAGGCTGGGACTTATTTTCTTTGATACATCAGGAAGCAAGATGCTAAAGCGGAGTTTTACATGGTTCCCGATAGGTGGCAGCAGTGTGCGCCCACTTCACTCCTAGTAAAAATGGTGTCTGGACAACAAGAAGAGTTTTGTGTTCTACGTTTTGCGCAGTGCGGGTCAGTAATAACTGTTCAGCGTGACTTTCGTACTGGGTATTGTGTGGAGCCTCCTACAATACAGAACATTACACGATGGCATGATCAATTCCGAGAAACTGGTTGTGAGAATATGGGGTTCGGAACAACCACATGAAATTTTACAACATGAGAGGGACTCTCCAAAATTCACGGGAAAACGTGTATGATTTTCCTTTGCCGAGAACACTTACAGGAGACACATATCTTGATATGCTTGAGAACTTTCTTTTCCCACAGTTGGAGGCTGATTCGAACGACACCGTTTACCAACAGGATGTGGCACCGCCACACTAGCATCTGGAAGTGCGGGAATGTTTAAATCAAAAGAGTACTGAACGATTGATCTGTCGCACTGGATTGGATGATTCAGCCTTACATTACTGACCTCCAAGGTCACTGGACCTGACTGTATGCGATTACTTGTTGTGGGGGTATATAAAAGACTGTTTATGTGCCTCCGTTACCACAACAATGAATGAACTGAGACGTCGCGTAACAGCAGCTGTTGAAGCTGCAGCTCTAGACATGCTCGCTGCAGTGTGGGAACATCTCATGGGGGGGGGGGGCATATTGAACACCTATGGAAAAGGTGTGAAAAACTGAAAAAATTGAGTTTCCCGTTCATCAAAAAACAAAATTCATTGTATATGTATTTTAGTTTTAGATATATAGACGTGCCAAATTGGATGATTCTTTTTGATATACCCTGTAGCACCTGGTGGTCTGGATAAACACGTCTTTCATCAAACGTTTTGTCATTTCCTCAAGTATTTGCTGAAAGCAAAAATTTGCAAAGCGACAGAATCTTTGTTTCTTATGCGACCTCTCACAGAGTGGCGTAAGACTTGATGTCAGAGGTGAATCGAAGGTAGGCTAAGAGCATGTACCTCACACCTCAGCATTACCTGACCTTGATCGCTTGACACCGATCTCCAGATACGGTACACATCCCGCGAGCAACAATGTCTACTGACACCCGTTGTTTTTTGACCGAAAGCACTGTGAATCATTACCAGTAATCGGACGCAGGGCAGTGAAGTATATTGTATGAGGGGCCTTTCTGGCCTAACAAATAAAAAGTGACGAATTTCATAATACCAATTTATTTTTCAACTTAACACCGGTGTACGCTAATACACTTGCGGGCACGCTCAGATAACTTCTACAAACCATTCATTCAAATAGAAGCTCTTCGATTTCGAGTCCAACCAAGCGCTCACAGCATCAAACACTGTATCATCATTGTCAGATCGTCGTCCTTTGAGATCTTTTTTTAGGTTTGGGAGAAGAAAAGTCTGATGGAGCCAAATCTGGAAAATACTGCGGATGACGTAACAATTCTAACCCGCAGTCACACAGAGTTTCCAGTGTTGGAGGGTTTTGTACGCTGGTGCGTTGTCCCGACGCAAAAGAACTCCGCGCGCCAAATTTCCGCGCCGTTTTTTCTTTATCTCTTCCCTTAAGCGGCGCAGGAGGGTGCAGTAGTGTGATGCATTAATAGTTACGCCCTTTTGCAAGCAATCCACCATAATTACCCCTTCTGCATCCCAGAAGACCGATGCCATCACCTTATCGGCTGATGTATGCACCCGGAACTTTTTTTGGGGTAGGATGTTTCCATTGTTGTGACTTGTTTTGTCTCAGGAACAAACTCGTGAACCTACGTTTCGTCCATTGCCACATACCCTGCCAGAAAGCCATCTTCATCCGCTTCAAACTGGCGGATGATTTCTTCACAACACTACACACGGTCCCACGCCTGATCCGCATTCAAGTCTTTCGGGATCCACTGAGACAAAACTTTACGCGTTCCCAAAATATCCACAACAGTGTCATGACCACGCCCATGGGAGATTACAAATGTGGTTTCGATGTGCTGCAACACTATTCGACGCACCTGCAAAAGCTTATAGTAAATTGCAGTCTGTTTCATCAGTGGCAACGGTGACAGGCCTTCCGCTCCTAGGCGCACCTTCCACATTCGTTCTTCCACGTTTGACGCGGACACAGATTTTCACTGTTGCATAAGACGAAGCACTGTCTTTAAATGTATTCCGCATGTCCTCCGCAATTTCGATTGGGCGTCACTCCCTTCAAATGAGGATATTCAGTTACAGCGCGGCTCTTGATTCTCTCGGTATACAAAGCTTCCTAGCGGCAAAATAACGACGATGGAGCCGCGAAATTTGACTTGCTTATGCACAGAGGGTCACTATACAAGTCGGTGGTGGTGTCTGTGCCAGACATTACGGTCAACTATTTCCGGCTAGCAACTTTTCGACCACCCCTCATGATTATCCAATAAAGGAGTGTAACGTTGTTCCAGAAATTCATATGTCCTGTCTAGTATAAATTTCCAATGAGACAATAGATCGCCACATTTCCGTAAAGAAAATCATAGAAATACAAACAACATATTACCTCCTCCCATATCCGTCTCGCATAATGACTACGGCGTGGAAATCAGAACATACGGAGTCTTAAGGTGTGCTTAAATGAGCCATATTTTACTTCAATATTTGGCCGCAATAGCTTTACCATCAACAGTGCTGCTATGTGGTTATAATAGAAGGCACTTTTGAAAAACGGGGGGGGGGGGGGGCAATATTGCTATGTTGCGGGTAGTCACGACGTATTGCCGAGAGGTTACCCGGGTTCTCCACAAAGGGGGAGAATATTTCGTATTGCAGGGCAATATCTCTCTTTGTCCTTGTTTGTATATTTCGTATTGTAGGGCAATAGCTATCTTTGTCCTTGTTTGTACATGCTTCATTCTCGCTCTCGACTGTTTCCTACTTCTCTCACCGGCAGCGCTACAGTCACTTCTCTGAGAGACAGCAATACTGTATAGATTCGCGTTTGTTCGGAAGTTGGCTCGCGTGCACATAGTCGCATAGAAGTTGTTTGTTGCGGTAAGTTTGTTGTACGCAGCAATGGAAAAGTGGCCAAACGAGAGAACTATAAATATTATAAATGTTATTCATCTACAGTCAGAGCTACGGAACGTGTACATAGAGCCCATCACCATTTGTTGAAAACCGAAGTGTGATTGCCAATGCATTGTAAGTATACAATCTTACAGATTTGTATCGATTTTAGCAATTGTCGGACCAACTGCTTTTACAACATATGCGCAATCACGTTTCGATATTCTGGAACAGGTATATATGCAACATTAGTTAACTATTTAAATTTTCAGAAGCTTTCCGCCAGCTTAAAAAAGAACACGCATCAACAAAGCCCGATTTCTGTTGTTCTTACTTGACATCTTGTTTCATGCAAAAGCAGTGGAGCGGTACTCCCTGTCACCACATGGCGTTCGCCCATTTTGTGGCAACAGTGTGTCCCCTTATAAATATCGTACTTACGGCCCGGAATTGTATGACCCCGACAATGCCGTGTAATAGAGGCTGGAATGTTGTATTAAATGTGGTCGCAGTTCATGTGCCCGCAATGTTGCCGGACAACATTGTCGCCAATAGGCAATTCTTATGAGTGGGCAACAAAAACGGCACCTATAGTACCCACCGCCAGACAATTTTAAGTTGGCTTGCGGAAAATAGAGGTAATGAAAAGCTGAGATTCTCCACTCTCCGTATCTATTCCTTTCTTCGGCGACAGTATTACTACAACCTAAAAATAAAATTAAGGCAATTGAAATTATTTGTCATAGCACCTGGCTCGTCGACTGTTGCCTTTAGATTCAATACAGCGTTCTACTATCACATACGTACAACTTGCCAAGTTTTCACTGTCAACAAGTCGTCATTCTGACGATTGTAGACATAGAAATGACATGACCGACTTTTCTCTTCCTTGGGCAAATGGATCGTCATGAACAATGTTAATACACAGTGACTGCAATAGTACTATACAATTTTATCAACTCGATACTGGATTATCCATCTAAGGTTCTTTCAATTGAAAATTGCAGTAATTCAAAACAAAACCGCCTTTTGCATGCAGCACATTAAGATTTCTTAATGTAATTTGTGCACCCAGACGCGTTTCGCCTTAGCTACAAAACGTCTCCAGTGAGTGTCCTGAAATATTACACGATATTTTCGTCTGCATATATGGGTCATCGTTTGCGCTGCTTCCTGGACTCGGGAAGGCGCCCGGCCCCAGATCGAATCCGCCTGGCGGATTAATGACGAGGGCGGGTGTGCCGGCCAGCCTGAATGTGGTTTTTAGGCGGTTTTCCACATCCCCCTAGATGAATACCGGGCTGGTCCCCATGTCCCGCCGCAGTTCCACGTCTCGTAGACACCTGAACACTTTCGCACTATTGCATGGATTACACTAGTCGCAGACAGTTGGGGTACACTAATTCCTGCCCAGTGGGTATGGGGTGGCGGCAGGAAGGGGATCTGGCCACCCCTTCGACTAATATTGCCACATCCGATTAACCATGCCGACCCTGCGTATCCGCGGGAAAAAAAGCACAAGCAAAAGGCAAAAGATATTGGTCATCGTTTGCACGTTTAAGTCAGTTTTAAAACAGTCCACTGAAGTTTTTATAATAAAATGGAAAGCTACTTACAGATCAGCGTCTAATTCATTATTTGGAAGCAAAACAGCTTTCTCTCATACGGAAATCTGGTTGAGAGTTCGCTGTTTTCCTTATGGTCACGATTTCCGAAATATAGCTCCGTAAGTGCATTTTTCTGTGCCTCGAGTGTGTGTGCGCGCGTGCCATATTATTTATTTATTTTCACATTTTTTCCGTTTTATTATTAGTTCATTTTTCATTTATAAGCGAGGGAGAGAAATGGGATTTATGATTATCATTGTATGATTAATCAATGTAAGTTGCGAGTGGTTAGTCACATAATCTAGACAACGATTTAAGTTCAGAGTCAATGTCGCTAGAATCGCCTAAACCACTTTTGCGTCTATGTTTTTCTAACTGCCCACCGGTTCTACAGTAATGGACGATTTATAAAGTAGGGAAGTAACGTTACCTTACAATATTTATAAAGCAGACTTACAGCAAGTTAAAATAATGATTACTTAGCAAACTTTTTTATGTAAAATTTTATGAAAACCTAATGAAAAAGTTTTTAGTATCTCTACTGCCCACTATGAAAGCTGGAAAGTCCTCTAATGGGCTGTAGGGACCAGGGTGACTACCATTGGCCTAGCTTTAACGATGAGCAACGCAATTAAATACACTGACCTGATTGCGTGTTCATACCGGGGAAAACGAAGAACCGTGGACGGCGTATTCTGGTTTGAATTAACGAGGCATGTTTGGAAATTGCATCTTTACTGCCTTTTCAGTGTCTCTGATCGTGCAGTGTCTCCGTCCGCTTCTTGTATAGAAAATTCTGCTGCACAGAAGGCAACAGCACCGCAGCTGAGAATTGTGGAGCAGTCGAGTTACTAGCAGTGGAGCGCCCATTATCCAATTCGAACGGATCATTGGACCAACGAGATACAAGTTAAGATGGGCCTGCCAACAATGGCGGGAGGAGAAGGGGGTGCAAACAGGCGCGAAGCCTCTAACGCAAGCGGCATCACCAAAGGAAGGTCACCGTTGTCTCCGCAACGTTTATTTTGACAGTCATCGGCACTTCAAATCGCAAATTTCTAGTAATGAGTACCGACGACTAAGCAAAACTCTTCGAAGAAATACCTGTATCTGTATACGAAAATTTGAAATTTCGGTCGTACTACTTCTGAGGATGCCTAAATACAGACGGATCCAAAGCAATGAATCGCTCGAGGAATTTGACAAACCTGCTAGATACTACAATGAGATCACAAATTCTGGAATGCAGACGCATTGAAAATGTAGTTGATAAAGTTTCCGTTACAGACGACAGAACTACACGGCTGCAGAGGTCACGAAAACAAAAACTGTTTGACGAACACACGACTTCTAGGAAACCGTAGAGGAGGAAAAGGCAGCGAAATAATCAGCCATCTCATGTTCCAACTAAAGGCTTGATGGATAAGCAGGAAATCCTTGCGAACTTGCTCCTGTACAAAAACTGTCATTGATGGAGAAATACCTTATAAAGCGGAAGAAACAACAGTCTGCAAATCTGAAAGGCGGGTGAACTAAAATTTTAAAATGAAACAGTCGCTGGTGGTACTGGCAAAAGTCCCGAGTTCGAGTCTCGGTCCGGCACAGTTTTAATCTGCCACGAAGTTTCATATCAGCGCACACTCCGCTGCAGAGTTAAGATTTCATTCTGGATACTGTGCTATTGTCTAGCAGTGCGAAATATTAAAATTAACATGGCAGAAATTTTCTACAAGTCCGTATTAGGGGTATGACATAATATGTCATTCGACTCCATTCAGTCAATAAGAGCACGTTTAAATAACATTTCTTATTGCAGCGTGTTTATAAGTGGTAATATTTTAAAACTCCAAAATCGTCACTTTCCATTACATTCATGTGGTATCACTCGTCTTATCACGCCAACTTTCTGACAACACCAAACAACCATACATGTAATGAATCACAAAGAAGTATACTTCGAACACGGGTCGGCGGCTTATGATTACTATCGGAAATACTTTCTGTAGTAAATAACATTTTAGGTTCAGCACATCCGAACAGATTACACAATTTCATTTCAGCTACGTTCATTTCATCCACATAACGTCTATTCATTTAATCTCAATGAAATAATTGTAGTTAGTGGCTGTAACTGAAACAAAGATCACATGTATTCCTCCTCCGATATAACGCAACACAGCACACAGCTGTCAACATCCGCTCTACCCTGTGTAATTTGTTTGTAGAAAGCAACTTTCTTGCTCGAGAACGCTACATTCATCTTTAAGTGGGCAGCATTGTATCAGTTCTCTATTATTCTTAGTATATTTGCTGTCAAGAAAAATTGCAAGTGCTGTATACGAATACCGTTATTTTCTAGTTTGCTGCAGATCTCCACACAAGTATATCCTGTACAAGCTTCTTCATTTCAGTATAACCACCGCAATCTACGTCTATTTCGACCTGTTTACTGTATTCAATCCTTTGTTTCCCTCTACCATTCTTATTCCCATATCTACTTCCACTACCAACTGAAAATGCCTCGATCCCCCAGGATGAACCGATTCCCCGTGTCAGTAACATTGTGCCACAAATTTCTTTTATCCTGAATTCGACTCAGTCCCTCATTTGTTAGTCTATCTACCCATTCAAAAGCTTCTTATCCGAACTCCATATCGTCCACATTTCACTTCCGTACAAGGCTACACGCTTGTGAAAAGACTGCCTAATACTGAAATTGATATGAGATGGTTGCCTTTCTTGCTATTGCCAGTCTGCATTTTTATTCCCTCTGCTTATCCCGTTGTCACCTGTGTGTATTCAGAATCTTGCCATTGTACTATGCATTGTATCTTGTTTCTGCAAACACAATCAATCGCAGTTACTTATTAGCGTCTCACGTCGTTAAATATCGACATCTATAAACTACAAACATGAGAGAGAACTATTTCATTTATTTCTACTACGTCTGTATAGCAAAAAATTAGCATATCGTAAATCTGGCACTCTGCTGTGTGTGTGTGTGTGTGTGTGAGAGAGAGAGAGAGAGAGAGAGAAAGAGAGAGAGAGAGACGCATATGTGAAATGCATGGGCATATCCTATGACTACTATACATTCTTCTTACATGCTAAAGTTGGCAACTGAACAGTGTAAACAAATATTGTAACTCCTTTACCTACATCCTGTTTTGCTGGTATTGACAGTTTTCTAGTTTGGTATTTAAGAATAGGCACAAAAGCTGCCAAAACACTTAAGGCATTTTCTTTCAAATGTGATCACTGCCTCGGTTGGCAATACTTCCGTGCTAAACTCAAATACTGGCTACATAACAGAGAACTATCCGTCAGCGCCGGAAATGTGCATCCCAAACACAAACATAAACATTGCGAAATGTCAGATCACACATGTAAACAAAAATAGATTTCAGTTTTTTTTAAACATCGACAGTGATGCGACGGTATGAAATCATTGATAGAACCAGCTGCGTACTTACTAGCAGAGGAGAATCACTGCGTTCAGGCACAAGACGCCTGAGGGAAATTCCGCGCACAGACACTGCAAACCAAACGCACGACCGTCCTCCAACGAGGCTGGTCAAACTCTGCGCCCGCGCGACTACGCTGAGACGGGGCCGCATCTCCCCTCCACGCGGTCCCGTCGGCGGCCCCGAATCGAGCGTGGCAATTGAAACAGCGGGGACTGCGCAGGCGCACAGGCGACGAGTCCCGAGGGCATTTAAACGGTGCCGGCGAAAGATGGTGCCCTTCTGCACTTAAAAGGTCAACTCGGCCGGATGAAAGGAGCACGTGCGCAGAATATGTACTACTTTCTTTGTTTTCTTCCTTCTTTGTTTTTCTTGGAGGCAATACCTGATTATTCTGTTTAACTGGCGGCTTGTGTCTTTGTCTGAAACACTTTCTTTTGTTCGCGTAGGTAATGGTGGCGCACTTTACCATTAGAAATTTCATGTCGTTGTGTAGTGAAAATAGCTGTTGTTAACGTATTATGAGACAATTGTGTAAGCGCAGTAGCAGTTTTTAAAACTCTACACTTATTTCTGGACACAGAGCGAATGGTTCTACATCCTAATTTGATTTCTGACAAAAAGGCTCCCTCTGATCCACTTCCTCTGATCCATTCCTTATTCTTATTTCATGTTAATCGAATTTTGCTATCCGAAGTGGATAAAACAGTAACATGAACTATAGGTGGATACAGAGGTAAGCAATCATCACCTTAATTTCACTGTTGGAAATGTTATCCGTAACAACCAAAGGATACATTATCCCGGATATAAAATCTTCACAAAAATCAGCACAGCTGACATACGAACATAAAAAAGATTGTAAGCGGCAAGAGGAATCCCATTGTTAGTTCCTAGCCGTCTGATTGACACACAGCGCAAGTAATACTGGAAAATCTCAAGTGGCAGGCACTTTAATCTTGAAACATATCGCTCAAAAGTTCCAAAAATCGATTTTCGGGATGGGATATGTTCATGGTATATACTGTAAAGAAACACAAAAGACTACAGCCGGCCGGGGTGGCCGAGCGGTTCTAGACGCAACAGTCTGGAACCGCGCGACCGCTGCGGTCGCAGGTTCGAATCCTGCCTCGGGCGTGGATGTGTGTGATGTCCTTAGGTTAGTTAGGTTTAAGTAGTTCTAAGTTCTAGGGGACTGATGACCTCAGCAGTTAAGTCCCATAGTGCTCAGAGCCATTTTAACCATTTTTTTTTTGAACAAACGAGTACATAATACACTCCTGGAAATTGAAATAAGAACACCGTGAATTCATTGTCCCAGGAAGGGGAAACTTTATTGACACATTCCTGGGGTCAGATACATCACATGATCACACTGACAGAACCACAGGCACATAGACACAGGCAACAGAGCATGCACAATGTCGGCATTAGTACAGTGTATATCCACCTTTCGCAGCAATGCAGGCTGCTATTCTCCCATGGAGACGATCGTAGAGATGCTGGATGTAGTCCTGTGGAACGGCTTGCCATGCCATTTCCACCTGGCGCCTCAGTTGGACCAGCGTTCGTGCTGGACGTGCAGACCGCGTGAGACGACGCTTCATCCAGTCCCAAACATGCTCAATGGGGGACAGATCCGGAGATCTTGCTGGCCAGGGTAGTTGACTTACACCTTCTAGAGCACGTTGGGTGGCACGGGATACATGCGGACGTGCATTGTCCTGTTGGAACAGCAAGTTCCCTTGCCGGTCTAGGAATGGTAGAACGATGGGTTCGATGACGGTTTGGATGTACCGTGCACTATTCAGTGTCCCCTCGACGATCACCAGTGGTGTACGGCCAGTGTAGGAGATCGCTCCCCACACCATGATGCCGGGTGTTGGCCCTGTGTGCCTCGGTCGTATGCAGTCCTGATTGTGGCGCTCACCTGCACGGCGCCAAACACGCATACGACCATCATTGGCACCAAGGCAGAAGTGACTCTCATCGCTGAAGACGACACGTCTCCATTCGTCCCTCCATTCACGCCTGTCGCGACACGACTGGAGGCTGGCTGCACGATGTTGGGGCGTGAGCGGAAGACGGCCTAACGGTGTGCGGGACCGTAGCCCAGCTTCATGGAGACGGTTGCGAATGGTCCTCGCCGATACCCCAGGAGCAACAGTGTTCCTAATTTGCTGGGAAGTGGCGGTGCGGTCCCCTACGGCACTGCGTAGGATCCTACGGTCTTGGCGTGCATCCGTGCGTCGCTGCGGTCCGGTCCCAGGTCGACGGGCACGTGCACCTTCCGCCGACCACTGGCGACAACATCGATGTACTGTGGAGACCTCACGCCCCACGTGTTGAGCAATTCGGCGGTACGTCCACCCGGCCTCCCGCATGCCCACTATACGCCCTCGCTCAAAGTCCGTCAACTGCACATACGGTTCACGTCCACGCTGTCGCGGCATGCTACCAGTGTTAAAGACTGCGATGGAGCTCCGTATGCCACGGCAAACTGGCTGACACTGACGGCGGCGGTGCACAAATGCTGCGCAGCTAGCGGCATTCGACGGCCAACACCGCCGTTCCCGGTGTGTCCGCTGTGCCGTGCGTGTGATCATTGCTTGTACAGCCCTCTCGCAGTGTCCGGAGCAAGTATGGTGGGTCTGACACACCGGTGTCAATGTGTTCTTTTTTCCATTTCCAGGAGTGTAGATGTAAAACAAAGGGTAGGGCTATAGATAGAGAGATTCCGAATGAAAAATGTTTGGCTGCCGAAGGGGCAGTGCGTGAAGTATTAATCGACTACTGTAGCAGAGTACTGTCGGAAAAATTTCTCACAAAACTAAAAGACATTCTCATCGTATGTCAAGGCTGACAGCGGCACCTAAGTTAGTGTACAGATGCTCACAGACGAGACGGGAACTGAAACAGTGGATAGCAAATCAATATCAGAAACGCTGAACTCCGCTTTGAAATGTTCTTTTACAAAAGGAAATCTTTTAAGCAGCAGCAAGTAAATGTTGCCATTGTGTCAGTCCACTCCACATAACTTCCTTAGCCAACAAACCACCATGGGCGAGTGTTGGACGTGTCACTAAGACGACGAGACGAAAGAGCAGAGCAAAGATTTGAAACTTATTGATTCACTACCGCCGAAAAAAGGTGAAGATGAAACCATCATCGGGAAAGGTGATGCCAAGTGTTCTTTTGGTCTACCGTGGTGTGGAGGAAACAAGATTATGCTAGTAAGGGGCATACCGTCACAGGAGAGTAACACCGAAATCTCGTGACGAGTTGCGGGAGGCTGTGAAGGCGAAACGTCACTGGAAAATGTCCAAGGAGATGTTCGTGTTCCTCCACAGCCTCATCTTACTCTGCTCGGTACACAGTCACACAACCTGCCTCTTTGAGCTATCAAAGTTTGCCTCGTCCTTCTTTGTTCTCCTGACATGGCATTCAGCGACTTCTTACTCTTCTCTCGGATGAAGAAACTATGGCGTGTCAAGTATTCCCACAATGTGGACGTGGTGATTTTCGAGTTTAGATGTTTCCCGAACAAATAAAATGCAACCGAGGTCTCCTCCATAGTTGTGAGAAATACACACATTGAAGGGTGAACATGTAAAGAAGGGCTAACAGCATCATCAGCTTTCAAGGTCGCAATTTGATATTTTCTGGGTGATAATTAAAACTATGTGATTACAATTCGTAAACAAACAGCGTTATAAAAATTCACGTAATAATCCCAGCTTGATCTTTGCGATATGCACAGTGCACTTTGCTCACTCTATAGATACCGTGTTTTACGGACTATAAGGCACTACGGACTATAGACGCACCTTAATTTTAAAGCAATTTTTAAGTGATATTTTTACCATTCTTATTACTAAATTGCAAAGCCAAATTTAAAAAATTCCTAGTTTATAAAACCAAACTACCACTAAAACCCCTGAAAATTGTCATCTAAACTTTATTTTTCTTCTTCTTCCTCCACGTCATCGCTATTTGAACCATTCTGAACAGACGAATGAAGCAAGTGACACCCAATCACTTGACCACGTTCGAAGTCCGTGAGTTCCGCGGAGCGCCCCATTCTGCTCTCTAATGACTGCTGAGGTCGCTGATACGCAGTACCTGGCAGTAGGTGGCAGCACAATGCACCTAATATGAAAGACGAGTGTTTTTGGGGCTGTCCCGGTACTTTTGATCACATACTGTAGCTCCAAATTAAGTCGAGCATAATCAGTTTCATCCGTCTTAGACCTAGACATAGCTTCAAAACATCCACTGCAGATAGAATTAAGCTATTGTTCTT
Organism: Schistocerca nitens; assembly: GCF_023898315.1. Taxonomy (NCBI): domain Eukaryota; kingdom Metazoa; phylum Arthropoda; class Insecta; order Orthoptera; family Acrididae; genus Schistocerca; species Schistocerca nitens. Next base: position 79,281,525 of record NC_064621.1, on the reverse strand, counting down.
TTCTATCGAGACAATGTCTGACACTTGTGCCCAAACAAATTTCATCCCTTGTTTCCGGAGATATTTGACTTTACATGTTGCATCTGAATCACTGCCTGAACGGCATGATCTCGCAATTTGAGCAACGTATGACTCGCATTTCTTTTTCTTAGTTGTTGGCGTATTATCAATTACAAATGAGCCCTCATCTGTCTGCCGATGGTTAATGTATGTATTCCTTAGTTCCACGGTGTAATTGACATCATATTGTTTAATAAATTGTGTATCTGTCGTTATGGAGTAACAATGATCAGTGGTCAAAGTAACCTCGAAACAGATAAATCATGCACATGACCTCAGGAATCGTAATATAGTGGCAGATATCTACATACGAACAAAAAACTAATCAGTGGCCTGTTCTGAGAATTAATAGTTACATACAGTTAAACGATATCTGTGGATTTTACACAACCTGATTTTAACACACTTTTTGTATCGTTAGTTATAAGACGCAACACGTTCGCCAATTGTTGAGCAAGAAAATAGGCACTAAATGATGCCATTTAGCGTATACTGAGGGAACTTTATCGCCAAGTAGTATATACACACATCAAAAAAAGTTTTGCATTACCGCAGTTCCGAGAGTTCCGGAACCTACACAGAAAATTGGAATAGAGATAAATATAAACATCATTTCCGCTCTTTTTATTGCTCATGAAAACCACACATTGCATGTTGTACTACCATACAGAGAGACCTTCAGAGGTGGTGGTCCAGATTGCTGTACACACAGCCCTTTTCAATCAATACCAGGTACGTTTGATAGGGTTAATGTCTGGAGAACATGCTGGCCCCTCTGGTCGAGCGATGTCGTTATCCTGAAGGAAGTTATTCGCAAGATGTGCACGATGGGGACGCGAATTGTCGTCCATGAAGACGAATTCCTCGCCAATATGCTGCCGATATGGTTGCACTATCGGTCGAAGGATGGCGTTCACCTATCGTATAGCCGCTACGACGCCTTCCATGACCACCAGCGGCGGCCCCACATAATGCCACCCCAAAACAGCACCTTGCTGCACTCGCTGGACAGTGTGTCTAAGGCGTTCAGGCTGACCAGGTTGCCTCCAAACACGTCTCCGACGATTGTCTGGTTGAAGGCATATGCGACACTCGTCGGTGAAGAGAACGTGATGCCAATCCTGAGCGGTCCATTCGGCATGTTGTTGGGCCGATCTGTATCACGCTGCATGGTGTTGTGGTTGCAAAGTTGGACCTCGCCACGGACGTCGGGAGTGAAGTTGCGCGTCATGCAGCCTATTGCGCGCAGTTTGAGTCGTAACTCGACGTCCTGTGGCTGCACGAAAAGCGTTATTCCACATGGTGGCGTCGCTGTCAGGGTTCCTCCGAGCCATAATCCGTAGGTAGCGGTCATCCACTGCAGTAGTAGCCCTTGGGCGCCTTAGCGAGGCATGTTATCGACAGTTCCAGTCTCTCTGTATCTCCTTCATGTCCGAACAACATTGCTTTGCATCACCCTGAGACGTCTGGACACTTCCCTTGTTGAGAGCCCTTCCAGGCACAAAGTAACAATGCGGACGCCATCGATCCGCGGTATTGACCATCTAGGCATGGTTGGACTACAGACAACTCGAGCCGTGTACTTCCTTCTTGGTGGAATGACGAACTGATCGGCTGTAGGACCCCCTCCGTCTAATAGGCCATGCTCAGGCATGGTTGTTTACATCTTTGGGCGGGTTTAGTGACGTTTCTGAACAGTCAAAAGGACCGTGTCTGTGATACAATATCCACAGTCAACGCCTAGCTTCAGGAGTTGTGGGAACCGAGGTGATGTAAAACTTTTTTTTGATGAGTGTGGTTACAGTTTTAGTACCTTTCATGACAACAGTTCTGTTACTCAGCACATCAAATGCCATTTGGCTTAGTTCCACCTTGGTTTTCTTTGGATATTGAACAATAAACCGATAGAAAGCGCTAGCTTATGAGCGTGTATTTGAATCATTTTTGTATTAATTTCAGAGCCATTTTGACGGTGTCATTGAATCTACACTATGTGATCAAAAGTATCAGAACACCCCCCGAAAAGGTACGTTTTTCATATTAGGTGCATTGTGCTGCCACCTGCTGCCAGGTACTCCATATCAGCGACCTCAGTAGTCGGTAGACATCGTGAGAGAGCAGAATGGGGCGCTCCGCGGAACTCACGTGATTGCGTGTCACTTGTGTCACACGTTTGCACGCGTGTATTTACACTCCTAAACATACCTAGGTGTACTGTCTCCTTTCATGAAAGTGACGAAACTGGACTGAGCAAAGGTTGGGAATTTGTACGGGCGCTGCTAACTGCGCAGTTTAGCGCCCCATAATCCAAACATCATCATCATCATCATCATCATCATCTACTGTTTCCGATGTGATAGTGAAGTGGAAACGTGAAAGGACAAGTACAGCACAAAAGCGTACAGGGCGACCTCGTCTGTTGACTGACAGAGACCGCCGACAGTTGAAGAGAGTCCTATGTGTAATAGGCAGACATCTATTCAGTCCATCACACAGGAATTCCAAACTGCACCAGGATCCACTGCAAGTACTATGGCAGTTAGGCGGGAGGTGAGAAAAATTGTATTTGATGGTCGAGCAGCTGCTCATAAATCACACATCACGCCGGTAAATGTCAAACGACGCCTGCTTGGCGTAAGGGGCGTAAGCATTGGACGAGTGAACAGTGGATAAACGTTGTGTGGAGTGATGAATCACGGTACACAATGTGCCGATCCCATGGGATGGTGTCGGTATGGCGAATGGCCGTTGAACGTCATCTGTCAGCGTATGTAGTGCCAACAGTAAAATTCGGAGGCTGTGGTGTTATGGTGTGGTCGTGTTTTTCATGGAGGTGGCTTTCAGCCCTTGTTTTGCGTGACACTATCACAGCACACGCCTCCGCTGATGTTTTAAGCACCTTCTTTCTTCCCATTGTTGAAGAGCAATTCGGGGATGCTGACTGCAACATGATCGAGCGAGCACCTGTTCGTAATGCACGCCCTGTGGCGGAGTTGTTACACGACAATAACATCCCTGTAATGGTCTGGCCTGCACAGAGTCCTGACCTGAAACCTATAGAACACCTTTGGGATGTTTTGGAACGCCGACTTGGTGCTAGGCCTCACCGACGTACATCGATACCTCTCCTCAGTGCAGCACTCCATGGAGAATGGGCTGCCATTTCCCAAGAAACCTCCCAGCACCTTATGAAACGTATGCCTGCGGGAGTGGAAGCCATCTTCAAGGCTAAGACTGGGTCAACACCATACTGAATTCCAGCGTTACCGACGGAGGCCGCCACGAACTTGTAAGTCATTTTCAGCCAGGTGTCCGGATACTTTTGTGACATAGTGTATGTCCGCAGTAACAACTTGTCTGCGAGCTGTAATAATTACTTTGTCATAAAAAATTACCGGACATCGTCATCATTAAGATTTTCGACTATCTGCATTACAGTCGATCAATGATGATCATTATTATTGTTGTAAGCCACTGTTGTTACCCAGTGGTGCTAGAGTGCCACTATTTTAGGTTGGACGAAATGTCTCTGAGAAAAAGGATGTTGTAACGGAGCTCCTTCCTAATTTACTGCGCTCCAAACATCAGTCCTGTTCCCTTCATACTAACCTTACACGTACCCTGTTTCGTTCGCAGTAATAGATGTTGCTTATGGCATTATTGAAACCTACCACAAAAAGATATAGACTCAGATCACAATATAGTAGTGATGAAGAGTAGGCTGAAGTTCAAGACATTAGTCAGGAAGAATCAATACGCAAAGAAGTGGGATACGGAAGTACTAAGGAATGACGAGATGCGTTTGAAGTTCTCTAACGCTATAGATACAGCAATAAGGAATAGCGCAGTAGGCAGTACAGTTGAAGAGGAATGGACATCTCTAAAAAGGGCCATCACAGAAGTTGGGAAGGGAAACATAGGTACAAAGAAGGTAGCTGCGAAGAAACCATGGGTAACAGAAGAAATACTTCAGTTGATTGATGAAGGGAGGGAGTACAAACATGTTCCGGGAAAATCAGGAATACAGAAATACAAGTCGCTGAGGAATGAAATAAGTAGGAAGTGCAGGGAAGCTAAGACGAAATGGCTGCAGGAAAAATGTGAAGACATCGAAAAAGATATGATTGTCGGAAGGACAGACTCAGCATACAGGAAAGTCAAAACAACCTTTGGAGACATTAAAAGCAACGGTGGTAACATTAAGAGTGCAACAGGAATTCCACTGTTAAATGCAGAGGAGAGAGCGGATAGGTGGAAAGAATACATTGAAAGCCTCTATGAGGGTGAAGATTTGTCTGATGCGATAGAAGAAGAAACAGAAGTCGATGTAGAAGAGATAGGGGATCCAGTATTAGAATCGGAATTTAAAAGAGCTTTGGAAGACTTACGGTCAAATAAGGCAGAAGGGATAGATAACATTCCATCAGAATTTCTAAAATCATTGGGGGAAGTGGCAACAAAACGACTATTCACGTTGGTGTGTAGAATATATGAGTCTGGCGATATACCATCTGACTTTCGGAAAAGCATCATCCACACAATTCCAAAGACGGCAAGAGCTGACAAGTGCGAGAATTATCGCACAATCAGCTTAACAGCTCATGCATCGAAGCTGCTTACAACAATAATGTACAGAAGAATGGAAAAGAAAATTGAGAATGCGCTAGGTGACGATCAGTTTGGCTTTAGGAAAAGTAAAGGGACGAGAGAGGCAATTCTGACGTTACGGCTAATAATGGAAGCAAGGCTAAAGAAAAATCAAGACACGTTCATAGGATTTGTCGATCTGGAAAAAGCGTTCGACAATATAAAATGGTGCAAGCTGTTCGAGATTCTGAAAAAAGTAGGGGTAAGCTATAGGGAGAGATGGGTCATATACAATATGTACAACAAAAAGGAGGGAATAATAAGAGTGAACGATCAAGAACGAAGTGCTCGTATTAAGAAGGGTGTAAGACAAGGCTGTAGCCTTGCGCCCCTACTCTTCAATCTGTACATCGAGGAAGCAATGATGGAAATAAAAGAAAGGTTCAGGAGTGGAATAAAAATACAAGGTGAAACGGTATCAATGATACGATTCGCTGATGACATTGCTATCCTGTGTGAAAGTGAAGATGAATTAAATGATCTTCTGAACGGAATGAACAGTCTAATGAGTACACAGTATGGTTTGAGAATAAATCGTAGAAAGACGAAGGTAATGAGAAGTAGTAGAAATGATAACAGCGAGAAACTTAACATCAGGATTGATGGTCACGAAGTCAATGAAGTTAAGGAATTCTGCTACCTAGGCAGAAAATAACCAATAACGGACGGAGCAAGGAAGACATGAAAAGCAGACTCGCTATGGCAAAAAAGGCATTTCTGGCCAAGAGAAGTCTACTAATATCAAATACCGGCGTTAATTTGAGGAAGAAATTTCTGAGGATGTACGTCTGGAGTACAGCATTGTATGGTAGTGAAACATGGACTGTGGGAAAACCGGAACAGAAGAGAATCGAAGCATTTGAGATGTGGTGCTATAGACGAATGTTGAAAATTAGGTGGACTGATAAGGTAAGGAATGAGGAGGTTCTACGCAGAATCGGAGAGGAAAGGAATATGTGGAAAACAGTGATAAGGAGAAGGGACAGGATGATAGGACATCTGCTAAGACATGAGGGAATGACTTCCATGGTACTAGAGGGAGCTGTAGAGGGCAAAAACTGTAGAGGAAGGCAGAGATTGGAATACGTCAAGCAAATAATTGAGGACGTAGGTTGCAAGTGCTACTCTGAGATGAAGAGGTTAGCACAGGATAGGAATTCGTGGCGGGCCGCAACAAACCAGTCAGAAGACTGATGACCAAAAAAAACCACAAAAAGGAGATATGCTGCTCTATGACGCTCCATTCATTGGAAATTCAGTTCAAGGTCAGACTAATGTTTGTGTGACACAGCCAACACAAATAATCTTCGGTAAAAAATCAATGTGCCTACCAAAGGCCTGTCATCAAGCCTAAGGCTGCACCAACACCATACTGAATTCCAGCGGGCCACGAACTTGTAAGTCATTTTGAGCAAGGTGTCTGGATACTTTTGATCACATAGTGTATTGGAATACGACATCTTCTAGTTTTGGTCATTTTGCGTTCAATCCTATATTTTCAGATTCAGTCTTTCTAATTTTTTTCTGTTCTACCTTATTAGCCCGCCAATCGCGAATGGTTTTTTCTGTTGGTGGAGGGCCTAAATAATACTAAGCTGGTGTGTTTCCATGGGTCTTCTGCATATACTATTACTTTCAATTTATAGCTCTCATCATATGAACACCTTTCATTTTCTTCCGTTACGAAATTGGTTGCTAATAACAATATTGTACTGTTAGCGATAACACAAATCACTTTCAGTTCAAGTTTACTGGCACCGTAGAGTGCAATGACGCATCGTAGGCTACACGGTGTTCCGGGTTTGTGATGGCGGGGCGGGAGGGAGACAGCGTTAGCGAGCTTGTGAATTCCCGCAACTCATGTTCGTCGCATCGGTGCAGTGCTGCTGCCAGTTGAGTCCAATGTCGCCAGACAGAGATAGCTTTCCCGCGACATACAGTACTGGCCATTAAAATTGCTACACCAAGAAGAAATGCAGATGACAAACGGGTATTCATTGGATAAATATAGAACTGACATGTGATTACATTTTCACGCAGTTTGGGTGCATAGATCCTGAGAAATCAGTACCCAGAACAACCACCTCTGGCCGTAATAACGGCCTTGATACGCCTGGACATTGAGTGAAACAGAACTTGAATGGCGTGTACAGGTACAGCTGCCCATGCAGCTTCATCACGATACCACAGTTCATCAAGAGTAGTGACTGGCGTATTGTGACGAGCCTGTTGCTCGGCCACCATTGACCAGGCGTTTTCAATTGGTGAGAGATCTGGAGATTGTGCTGGCCACGGCAACAGTCGAACATTTTCTGTATCCAGAAAGGCCCGTAAAGGACCTGCAACATGCGGTAGTGCATTATCCTGCTAAAATGTAGGGTTTCCGAGGGATCGAATGAAGTGTAGAGCCACGGGTCGTAACACATGTGAAATGTAACGTCCACTGTTCAAAGTGCCGTCAATGCGAACAAGAGGTGACCGAGACGTGTAACCAATGGCACCCCATACCATCACGGCGGGTGCCGCCTGTATGGCGATGACGAATACACGCTTCCGATGTGCGTTCACCTCGATGTCGCCAAACACGGATGCGACCATCATGATGCTGTAAACAGAACCTGGATTCATCCGAAAAAATGACGCGCAGGCGCTCCTGTCTGTGATGCAGCGTCAAGGGTAACCGCAGCCATGGTCTCCGAGCTGATAGTCCATGCTGCTGCAAACGTCGTCGAACTGTTCGTGCACATGGTTGTTGTCTTGCAAACGTCCACATCTGTTGACTCAGGGATCGAGACGCGGCTGCACGATCCGTTACAGCCATGCGGATAAGATGCCTGTCATCTCGACTGCTAGTGATACGAGGCTGTTGGGATCCAGCACGGCGTTCCGTATTACCCTCCTGAACCCACCGATTCCATATTCTGTTAACAGTCATTGGATCTCGACCAACGCGAGCAGCAATGTCGCGATACGATAAACCGCAATCGCGATAGGCTACAATCCGACCTTTATCGAAGTGCGAAACGTGATGGTACGCATTTCTCCTCCTTACACGAGGCATCACAACAACGTTTCACGAGGCAACGCCGGTCAACTGCTGTTTGTGTATGAGAAATCGGATGGAAACTTTCCTCATGTCAACAAGTTGTACGTGTCGCCACCGGCGCCAACATTGTGTGAATGCTCTGAAAAGCTAATCACTTGCATATAACAGCATCTTCTTCCTGTCGGTTAAATTTCGCACCTGTAGCACGTCATCTTCGTGGTGTAGCAATTTTAATGGCCAGTAGTGTATATGGCCACTTTTAGTCTGGCGGGAATTTTAAATCAAACACTGCACATTTTTGTATTAATTTCGAGTATAAGACGCACCTGTGTTTTGGAGGCAATTTTTAGAAAAAAAAAGTGTGTCTTATAGTCCGTAAAATACAGTACGTCTCCTATACGCGCCGTCTAACTATGCTACGTGCAATGGAAGAGGAAGAGTCCCTTACTGTCGCTCCCAGCATCCCCCGCGTGGAGTGTCAACTTCGACGGCGCATATAATATTGCTCGGTCATAATATTATTGGACCTGGGAGTGAGGGCGCATCGGTCGACTTGTCGTGAGGGGTTGAGAGCACAGGTTGTCACACGAAAGTCGCCCGAGAGGGGTCAGCAGGTCCCGCGGCACGGCCATAGGCCGGCACCGCGCCCGATTCTCGGACACCAATCTGTGCGCGCTTCCCCAGAGTTAAGCGTAAACAATGTTGCCATTAAGTCTACCTATTTTTACAGTAGCTGCTCAAAGTGATGTCCCTCTGTGGTAAGAGCAGCCTGACATCTCCCGAACACATTAGCAAACACTCGACGAATTTCGGCTGCAGAAATCTGGGAAATGACTAGCCGTCCACGAGACTCAGAGGGTCATAGACACGGGTTCCCAGGTAGATGCCGTGTTTCTTGACTTCCGCAAGGCGTTCCATACAGTTCCCTACAGTCGTTTAATGAACAAACTAAGAGCATATGGACTATCAGACCAGTTGTGTGATTGGATCGAAGAGTTCCTAGATAGCAGAACGCAGCATGTCATTCTCAATGGAGAGAAGTCTTCCGAATACGAGTGATTTCAGGTGTGCCGCAGGGGAGTGTCGTAGGACCGTTGCTATTCACAATATACATAAATGACCTTGTGGATAACATCGGAAGTTCACTAAGGGTTTTTGCGGATGATGCTGTGGTATATCGAGAGGTTGTAACAATGGAATGTTGTACTGAAATGCAGGACGATCTGCAACGAATTGACGCATGGTGCAGGGAATGGCAATTGAATCTCAATGTAGAGAAGTGTAATGTGCTGTGAATACATAGAAAGGAAGATCCTTTATCATTTAGCTACAATATAGCAGGTCAGCAACTGGAAGCAGTTAATTCCATAAATTATCTGGGAGTAAGCATTAGGAGTGATTTAAAATGGAATGATCATATAAAGTTGATCGTCGGTAAAGCAGATGCCAGACTGAGATTCATTGGAAGAATCCTAAGGAAATGCAATCCGAGAACAAAGGAAGTAGGTTACAGTACACTTGTTCGACCTCTGCTTGAATGTTGCTCACCAGTGTGGGATCCGTACCAGATAGGGTTGATAGAAGAGATAGAGAAGATCGCAGCGCGCTCCGTTACAGGATCGTATAGTAATAGCGAAAGCGTTACGGAGATGATAGACAAACTCCAGTGGAAGACTCTGCAGGAGAGACGCTCAGTAGCTCGGTACGGGCTTTTGTTGAAGTTTCGAGAACATACCTTCACTGAGGAGTCAAGCAGTATATTGCTCCCTCCTACGTATATCTCGCGAAGTGACCATGAGGATAAAATCAGAGAGATTAGAGCCCACACAGAGGCATACCGACAATCCTTCTTTCCACGAACAATACGAGACTGGAATAGAAGGGAGAACCAATAGAGGTACTCAAAGTACCCTCCGCCACACACCGCCACCGTCGAGCGTGTGGGTATTGGTTGCATACACCTCGTCTTTTAACATTTCCCAAAGACAGAAATCACACGTATTTAGATGTGGAGAACTTATCCTCAAAAACAGTCTGTATTGTTGTCATACGAAGAAACGGCGATGTGTGGCCTTGCTTTTTCTTGCATGGAATAACCGCAAATCTTTCCGTTAGGCGTTAGTCAGAACGTATTGTTTCGTGGAAAAAGATTGGTCCAATAATCCATCTTGCACTAATTGCACAGTACACTCCTGTTACACATGACGAAGAGATTGTTGATGTAATTCATGAGAAGTTTCGGAGCTCCAACGTCGATTGTTCTGAGAATTTACGTACCGTGACAAATCGAGCCATTCTTCACAAAAAAAGCACGTCAGGCTCAACTTCCCCATAGTGCACTGAGTGTAACGGCCAGTTGCAACAACGACGTCGAGAAACAGTATCTGAGTTCCTCAGTCGATGCACTACCGTTATTTTGTATGGTTTCAATTTCAGTTTGTTCACAGCTCTGTGAGCAGATGTTTTTGACATACCAGGCTGAAGTGCCAAACGGCACGAGATTTTCTCGGGTTTCTTTCCAAGGCCTCCCTTATCTCGCCTAATTTTTTTCAGTTAAAACACTAGGCTCGCTAGGCCTTCGTTTGTGCAACACAGATCCAGTCTCGTGAAATTTCTCCACTAACCTGCGTATCGTCGAACCATTGGGAACATGCATACCGGGAAATATGAATTCAAGTCTAAATTCCATGTATGATTCTGTTTTTGTATAATTCAACACAAGAAACACTCGTCGATCCTTCGTGTGTACCCTCCCGAATGGAAACTCGACAGACAGGAAACTGAAAACAAAACACTCGAGCGCTCAGTCGCACGGTATAGTAATTTTGGTCTTACGTAAAATCTAAGAACGCTACAAATAATTCAATACATTCTCTTGCTGACAGTACGGGTAATGTAACGGATGATGATAAACACAAGGCCAAAATTCTAAACCTAGCTTTGAAAAACTCGTTTACGGTAGAGGACTGCAGTACCATTCCCCCTTTCATTTATCGAACAAACGCAAGGATGGCTGACATAGTGTTTAGAGTGTCTGGGATTGTAAAACAGTTAAGATCCTTAGACACCCGGAAGGCATCTGGCCCAGACGGTAACCCCGTAAGGTTTTATGTTGATTATGCTACAAATATAGCACCATTCTTACCCGTTGTCTATCGATCTATCGGAGATCATTGGAATAGCGGAAAGTTCCACGGGACTGGAAGAAGGCCCAGGTCATAGCAATCTATAAAAAGGGGAGAAAATCGGATGTATATAATTACCGTCCAATTTCGCTGACATAGATTTGTTGTAGAACCATGGAACATATTTTGTGTTCAGATATAATGACCTTTCTAGACTCTGACAAGCTCATCTGCAGAAACCAGCACGGTTTTAGGAAACAGCGGTCATGCGAGACACAGCTGGGCCTCTTCGTGCATGATATACAACAGGCTCTAGATACCAACTCCCAGGTTGATGCCATATTCCTCGACTTTCGAAAGGCGTTCGACTCAGTTCCGTACTGTCGTTTGCTCCAAAAAGTGCGCGCTTACAGTCTATTCGATGACATATGGGGTTGGATAGAAAGTTTTCTAACAGACAGGGAGCAGTATGTCGTCCTGAATGGGGTGACTGCAACAGAAACAAGTGTAACATCAGGACAGCGTAATAGGTCCGCTGCTATTTACGATTTACATAAACGATCTGGTTGATGGTATTGACAGCGGCATTAGAGTGTTTGCCGATGATGCTGCAGTCTACAGGAAAGTAGTATCACACGAAAGTTGTGAACAAATCAGTGGGGATTTGCAGAAAATAAATGCGTGGTGTAATGACTGTCAGTTATCTCTCAATATTAATAAGTGTAACGTACTGCGTATAACAAAGCGAAAATCTCCATTAATGTACGAGTACAAAATAAATGCTCACGTTTTGGAAGCGGTAACATCCGTGAAGTATCTGGGTGTGACTATTCGAAATGATCTCAAACGGAACCATCAGATTACACAAGTAACGGGCAAGGCGAACTCTAGGTTGCGGTTTATTGGTAGAATCCTGAAGTGGTCCAGTCCTTCAACAAATGAAATTGCTTACAATACGTTAGTTCGTCCAGTGTTAGAGTATTGTTCGTCTGTATGGGACCCTTACCAGTTGAGTCTCATTCAAGATATTGAGAAGATCCAAAGAAGAGCGGCAAGATTCGTGACTGGTACAGTTAGCCATCTCGAGAGCGTTACAAGTCTCATAGATAGTTTGAAGTGGGACACACTTGCAGATAGACGACGGAAGGGACTGCTCACTAAATTCCGAAATCCGATCTTCGCCGAGGATGTAGAACGTATATTATGACCACTAACTTTCAAATCGCGCAATGATTACCATTCAAAGATAAGGGAAATTAGAGCTCGTACTGAGGCGTTCAGGCACTCGTTTTTCCCTCGCGCTATCCGCGAGTGGAACAGAGGGGGGGAATTACGACTTTGGTGCGAATTGTGCCCTCCACACATCGCTTGGTGGCTATCGGAGTATATATGTGGATATAGAAGACATACGCACAGTGTTTCTGTCTGAGGACAGGGCGCAGCGACATACGGGCAGGGGAAGCCTCGGACTCCGCGCAGTTCAATAATGACGCCTTGCAACGATATGTGAAGCGATTCAACTTGACAAAAAAACTCAAAACAAAACACTAGTGCACTGAGCTGCATAGTGTAGATGGCACGCGCAAGGTATTGGTGTCCGAGAACTATGCACAGCGACAACCGGCAGAGGCAGCGGCTACTGCCGGCAAACGCGCCGCGCGACCCGCGCACCCCTTCCGGGTATTTTCCATCAGACATCCTGGCGTGAAGGCATTCACAGTGCGGTGCTCTTTTCCTCAGAGACCACTGTGCTGAAGACTGAGACTGGAAAGTTGTGCAGGTCACACCAACATTCAAGAATGAAGTACGAGAAATCCGATGAAATACAGACCCCTATCAGCGACGTCGATTTGATGGCTATTGTAACATACACTGTGTTCGAACAATATCAGTTATCTCGAAGGTATTATGCATTTAGAAAATATCGTGCTTGTGAAACACAACCAGCTACTTATTCCCACGAAGTAATGACTGCTATCGACAGAGGATCTCAAGTTGCTACCGTATTTCTAGATTTCTGTTGACACCGTTTCTCACTAGCGGCTTACAATCGAACTGCATGCTTGTGGGTATCATTTCAGTTGTGCACTAATTAACGGAATAATGTAGGTAAAGCACAGCGTCTTCAGGCCACAAGTAGCCCATCGGGACCATCCGACCGCCGTGTCATCCTCCGTTGAGGACGCGGATAGGAGGGGCGTGTGGTCAGCACACAGCTCGTCCGGTCGTTATGATGATTAGGTAGAGAGGCGAAAATTGCCTGAAATGAGAAGGGGTTTTATTTAAGCAAATAAGAATGCAAAAAGTGGCCAACAGATAGGAAAAGTAAAGGGACGAGAGAGGCAATTCTGACGTTACGGCTAATAATGGAAGCAAGGCTAAAGAAAAATCAAGACACGTTCATAGGATTTGTCGATCTGGAAAAAGCGTTCGACAATATAAAATGGTGCAAGCTGTTCGAGATTCTGAAAAAAGTAGGGGTAAGCTATAGGGAGAGATGGGTCATATACAATATGTACAACAAAAAGGAGGGAATAATAAGAGTGAACGATCAAGAACGAAGTGCTCGTATTAAGAAGGGTGTAAGACAAGGCTGTAGCCTTGCGCCCCTACTCTTCAATCTGTACATCGAGGAAGCAATGATGGAAATAAAAGAAAGGTTCAGGAGTGGAATAAAAATACAAGGTGAAACGGTATCAATGATACGATTCGCTGATGACATTGCTATCCTGTGTGAAAGTGAAGATGAATTAAATGATCTTCTGAACGGAATGAACAGTCTAATGAGTACACAGTATGGTTTGAGAATAAATCGTAGAAAGACGAAGGTAATGAGAAGTAGTAGAAATGATAACAGCGAGAAACTTAACATCAGGATTGATGGTCACGAAGTCAATGAAGTTAAGGAATTCTGCTACCTAGGCAGAAAATAACCAATAACGGACGGAGCAAGGAAGACATGAAAAGCAGACTCGCTATGGCAAAAAAGGCATTTCTGGCCAAGAGAAGTCTACTAATATCAAATACCGGCGTTAATTTGAGGAAGAAATTTCTGAGGATGTACGTCTGGAGTACAGCATTGTATGGTAGTGAAACATGGACTGTGGGAAAACCGGAACAGAAGAGAATCGAAGCATTTGAGATGTGGTGCTATAGACGAATGTTGAAAATTAGGTGGACTGATAAGGTAAGGAATGAGGAGGTTCTACGCAGAATCGGAGAGGAAAGGAATATGTGGAAAACAGTGATAAGGAGAAGGGACAGGATGATAGGACATCTGCTAAGACATGAGGGAATGACTTCCATGGTACTAGAGGGAGCTGTAGAGGGCAAAAACTGTAGAGGAAGGCAGAGATTGGAATACGTCAAGCAAATAATTGAGGACGTAGGTTGCAAGTGCTACTCTGAGATGAAGAGGTTAGCACAGGAAAGGAATTCGTGGCGGGCCGCAACAAACCAGTCAGAAGACTGATGACCAAAAAAAAACCACAAAAAGGAGATATGCTGCTCTATGACGCTCCATTCATTGGAAATTCAGTTCAAGGTCAGACTAACGTTTGTGTGACACAGCCAACACAAATAATCTTCGGTAAAAAATCAATGTGCCTACCAAAGGCCTGTCATCAAGCCTAAGGCTGCACCAACACCATACTGAATTCCAGCGGGCCACGAACTTGTAAGTCATTTTGAGCAAGGTGTCTGGATACTTTTGATCACATAGTGTATTGGAATACATCTTCTAGTTTTGGTCATTTTGCGTTCAATCCTATATTTTCAGATTCAGTTTTTCTAATTTTTTTCTGTTCTACCTTATTAGCCCGCCAATCGCGAATGGTTTTTTCTGTTGGTGGAGGGCCTAAATGATACTAAGCTGGTCTGTTTCCATGGGTCTTCTGCATATGCTATTACTTTCAATTTATAGCTCGCGTCATATGAACACCTTTCATTTTCTTCCGTTACGAAATTGGTTGCTAATAACAATATTGTACTGTTAGCGATAACACAAATCACTTTCAGTTCAAGTTTACTGGCACCGTAGACTGCAATGACGCATCGTAGGCTAGACGGTGTTCCGGGTTTGTGATGGCGGGGCGGGAGGGAGACAGCGTTAGCGAGCTTGTGAATTCCCGCAACTCATGTTCGTCGCATCGGTGCAGTGCTGCTGCCAGTTGAGTCCAATGTCGCCAGACAGAGATAGCTTTCCCGCGACATACAGTACTGGCCATTAAAATTGCTACACCAAGAAGAAATGCAGATGACAAACGGGTATTCATTGGATAAATATAGAACTGACATGTGATTACATTTTCACGCAGTTTGGGTGCATAGATCCTGAGAAATCAGTACCCAGAACAACCACCCCTGGCCGTAATAACGGCCTTGATACGCCTGGACATTGAGTGAAACAGAACTTGAATGGCGTGTACAGGTACAGCTGCCCATGCAGCTTCAACACGATACCACAGTTCATCAAGAGTAGTGACTGGCGTATTGTGACGAGCCTGTTGCTCGGCCACCATTGACCAGACGTTTTCAATTGGTGAGAGATCTGGAGATTGTGCTGGCCAGGGCAACAGTCGAACATTTTCTGTACCCAGAAAGGCCCGTACAGGACCTGCAACATGCGGTAATGCATTATCCTGCTAAAATGTAGGGTTTCCGAGGGATCGAATGAAGTGTAGAGCAACGGGTCGTAACGCATCTGAAATGTAACGTCCACTGTTCAAAGTGCCATCAATGCGAACAAGAGGCGACCGAGACGTGTAACCAATGGCACCCCATACCATCACGGCGGGTGCCGCCTGTATGGCGATGACGAATACACGCTTCCGATGTGCGTTCACCTCGATGTCGCCAAACACGGATGCGACCATCATGATGCTGTAAACAGAACCTGGATTCATCCGAAAAAATGACGCGCAGGCGCTCCTGTCTGTGATGCAGCGTCAGGGGTAACCGCAGCTGTGGTCTCCGAGCTGATAGTCCATGCTGCTGCAAACGTCGTCGAACTGTTCGTGCACATGGTTGTTGTCTTGCAAACGTCCACATCTGTTGACTCAGGGATCGAGACGCGGCTGCACGATCCGTTACAGCCATGCGGATAAGATGCCTGTCATCTCGACTGCTAGTGATACGAGGCTGTTGGGATCCAGCACGGCGCTCCGGTTTACCCTCCTGAACCCACCGATTCCATATTCTGTTTGGATCTCGACCAACGCGAGCAGCAATGTCGCGATACGATAAACCGCAATCGCGATAGGCTACAATCCGACCTTTATCGAAGTGCGAAACGTGATGGTACGCATTTCTCCTCCTTACACGAGGCATCACAACAACGTTTCACGAGGCAACGCCGGTCAACTGCTGTTTGTGTATGATAAATCGGATGGAATCTTTCCTCATGTCAGCAAGTTGTACGTGTCGCCACCGGCGCCAACATTATGTGAATGCTCTGAAAAGCTAATCATTTGCATATAACAGCATCTTCTTCCTGTCGGTTAAATTTCGCACCTGTAGCACGTCATCTTCCTGGTGTAGCAATTTTAATGGCCAGTAGTGTATATGGCCACTTTTAGTCTGGCGGGAATCTTAAATCAAACACTGCACATTTTTGTATTAATTTCGAGTATAAGACGCACCTGTGTTTTGGAGGCAATTTTTAGAAGAAAAAAGTGTGTCCTATAGTCCGTAAAATACAGTACGTCTCCTATACGCGCCGTCTAACTATGCTACGTGCAATGGAAGAGGAAGAATCCCTTACTGTCGCTCCCAGCATCCCCCGCGTGGAGTGTCAACTTCGACGGCGCATATAATATTGCTCGGTCATAATATTATTGGACCTGGGAGTGAGGGCGCATCGGTCGACTTGTCGTGAGGGGTTGAGAGCACAGGTTGTCACACGAAAGTCGCCCGAGAGGGGTCAGCAGGTCGCGCGGCACGGCCATCGGCCGGCACCGCGCCCGGTTCTCGGACACCAATCTGTGCGCGCTTCCCCAGAGTTAAGCGTAAACAATGTTGCCATTAAGTCTACCTATTTTTACAGTAGCTGCTCAAAGTGATGTCCCTCTGTGGTAAGAGCAGCCTGACATCTCCCGAACACATTAGCAAACACTCGACGAATTTCGGCTGCAGAAATCTGGGAAATGACTAGCCGTCCACGAGACTCAGAGGGTCATAGACACGGGTTCCCAGGTAGATGCCGTGTTTCTTGACTTCCGCAATGCGTTCCATACAGTTCCCTACAGTCGTTTAATGAACAAACTAAGAGCATATGGACTATCAGACCAGTTGTGTGATTGGATCGAAGAGTTCCTGGATAGCAGAACGCAGCATGTCATTCTCAATGGAGAGAAGTCTTCCGAAGTAAGAGTGATTTCAGGTGTGCCGCAGGGGAGTGTCGTAGGACCGTTGCTATTCACAATATACATAAATGACCTTGTGGATAACATCGGAAGTTCACTGAGGGTTTTTGCGGATGATGCTGTGGTATATCGAGAGGTTGTAACAATGGAATGTTGTACTGAAATGCAGGACGATCTGCAACGAATTGACGCATGGTGCAGGGAATGGCAATTGAATCTCAATGTAGACAAGTGTAATGTGCTGTGAATACATAGAAAGGAAGATCCTTTATTATTTAGCTACAATGTAGCTGGTCAGCAACTGGAAGCAGTTAATTCCATAAATTATCTGGGAGTACGCATTAGGAGTGATTTAAAATGGAATGATCATATAAAGTTGATCGTCGGTAAAGCAGATGCCAGACTGAGATTCATTGGAAGAATCCTAAGGAAATGCAATCCGAAAACAAAGGAAGTAGGTTACAGTACACTTGTTCGACCTCTGCTTGAATATTGCTCACCAGTGTGGGATCCGTACCAGATAGGGTTGATAGAAGAGATAGAGAAGATCGCAGCGCACTCCGTTACAGGATCGTATAGTAATAGCGAAAGCGTTACGGAGATGATAGACTCTGCAGGAGAGACGCTCAGTAGCTCGGTACGGGCTTTTGTTGAAGTTTCGAGAACATACCTTCACTGAGGAGTCAAGTAGTATATTGCTCCCTCCTACGTATATCTCGCGAAGTGACCATGAGGATAAAATCAGAGAGATTAGAGCCCACACAGAGGCATACCGACAATCCTTCTTTCCACGAACAATACGAGACTGGAATAGAAGGGAGATCCAATAGAGGTACTCAAAGTACCCTCCGCCACACACCGTCAGGTGCCAGTATGTAGATGTAGATGTAGAACCCTGTCTTCCAACTCTTCGAGCGTGTGGGTATTGGTTGCATACACCTCGTCTTTTAACATTTCCCAAAGATAGAAATCACACGTATTTAGATCTGGAGAACTTATCCTCAAAAACACTCTGTATTGCTGTCATAAGAAGAAACGGCGATGTGTGGCCTTGCTTTTTCTTGCATGGAATAACCGCAAATCTTTCCGTTAGGCGTTAGTCAGAACGTATTGTTTCGTGGAAAAAGATTGGTCCAATAATCCATCTTGCACTAATTGCACAGCACACTCCTGTTACACATCACGAAGAGATTGTTGATGTAATTCATGAGAATTTTCGGAGCTCCAACGTCGATTGTTCTGAGAATTTACGTACCGTGACAAATCGAGCCATTCTTCACAAAAAAAAAGCACGTCAGGCTCGACTTCCCCATAGTGCACTGAGTGTAACGGCCAGTTGCAACAACGACGTCGAGAACAGTATCTGAGTTCCTCAGTCGATGCACTACCGTTATTTTGTATGGTTTCAATTTCAGTTTGTTCACAGCTCTGTGAGCAGATGTTTTTGACATACCAGGCTGAAGTGCCGAACGACACGAGATTTTCTCTGGTTTCTTTCCAAGGCCTCCCTTATCTCGCCTAATTTTTTTCAGTTAAAACACTAGGCTCGCTAGGCCTTCCTTTGTGTAACACAGATCCAGTCTCGTGAAATTTCTCCACTAACCTGCGTATCGTCGAACCAGTGGGAACATGCATACCGGGAAATATGAATTCAAGTCTAAATTCCATATATGATTCTGTTTTTGTATAATTCAACACAAGAATCACTCGTCGATCCTTCGTGTGTACCCTCCCGAATGGAAACTCGACAGACAGGAAACTGAAAACAAAACACTCGAGCGCTCAGTCGCACGGTATAGTAATTTTGGTCTTACGTAAAATCTAAGAACGCTACAAATAATTCAATACATTCTCTTGCTGACAGTACGGGTAATGTAACGGATGATGATAAACACAAGGCCAAAATTCTAAACCTAGCTTTGAAAAACTCGTTTACGGTAGAGGACTGCAGCACCATTCCCCCTTTCATTTATCGAACAAACGCAAGGATGGCTGACATAGTGTTTAGAGTATCTGGGATTGTAAAACAGTTAAGATCCTTAGACACCCGGAAGGCATCTGGCCCAGACGGTAACCCCGTAAGATTTTATGTTGATTATGCTACAAATATAGCACAATTCTTACCCGTTGTCTATCGATCTATCGGAGATCATTGGAATAGCGGAAAGTTCCACGGGAATGGAAGAAGGCCCAGGTCATAGCAATCTATAAAAAGGGGAGAAAATCGGATGCACATAATTACCGTCCAATTTTGCTGACATAGATTTGTTGTAGAACCATGGAACAAATTTTGTGTTCAGATATAATGACCTTTCTAGACTCTGACAAGCTCATCTGCAGAAACCAGCACGGTTTTAGGAAACAGCTGCCATGAGAGACACAGCTGGCCCTCTTTGTGCATGATATACAACAGGCGTTCGACTCAGTTCCGTACTGTCGCTTGCTGCAAAAAGTGCGCGCTTACAGTCTATCCGATGACATATGGGGTTGGATAGAAAGTTTTCTAACAGACAGGGAGCAGTATGTCGTCCTGAATGGGGTGACTGCAACAGAAACAAGTGTAACATCAGGACAGGGTAATAGGTCCGCTGCTATTTACGATTTACATAAACGATCTGGTTGATGGTATTGACAGCGGCATTAGAGTGTTTTCCGATGATGCTGCAGTCTACAGGAAAGTAGTATCACACGAAAGTTGTGAACAAATCAGTGGGGATTTGCAGAAAATAAATGCGTGGTGTAATGACTGTCAGTTATCTCTCAATATTAGTAAGTGTAACGTACTGCGTATAACAAAGCGAAAATCTCCATTAATGTAGAAGTACAAAATAAATGCTCACGTTTTGGAAGCGGTAACATCCTTGAAGTATCTGGGTGTGACTATTCGAAATGATCTCAAATGGAACCATCAGATTACACAAGTAACGGGCAAGGCGAACTCTAGGTTGCGGTTTATTGGTAGAATCCTGAAGTGGTCCAGTCCTTCAACAAATGAAATTGCTTACAATACGTTAGTTCGTCCAGTGTTAGAGTATTGTTCGTCTGTATGGGACCCTTACCAGTTGAGTCTCATTCAAGATATTGAGAAGATCCAAAGAAGAGCGGCAAGATTCGTGACTGGTACAGTTAGCCATCTCGAGAGCGTTACAAGTCTCATAGATAGTTTGAAGTGGGACACACTTGCAGATAGACGACGCGCTAAACGGAAGGGACTGCTCACTAAATTCCGAAATCCGATCTTCGCCGAGGATGTAGAACGTATATTATGACCACTAACTTTCAAATCGCGCAATGATTACCATTCAAAGATAAGGGAAATTAGAGCTCGTACTGAGGCGTTCAGGCACTCGTTTTTCCCTCGCGCTATCCGCGAGTGGAACAGAGGGGGGGAATTATGACTTTGGTGCGAATTGTGCCCTCCACACATCGCTTGGTGGCTATCGGAGTATATATGTGGATATAGAAGACACACGCACAGTGTTTCTGTCCGAGGACAGGGCCCAGCGACATACGGGCAGGGGAAGCCTCGGACTCCGCGCAGTTCAATAATGACGCCTTGCAACGTTATGTGAAGCGATTCAACTTGACAAAAAAACTCAAAACAAAACACTAGTGCACTGAGCTGCATAGTGTAGATGGCACGCGCAAAATATTGGTGTCCGAGAACTATGCACAGCGACAACCGGCAGAAGCAGCGGCAACTGCCGGCAAACGCGCCGCGCGACCCGCGGACCCCTTCCGGGTATTTTCCATCAGACATCCTGGCGTGAAGGCATTCACAGTGCGGTGCTCTTTTCCTCAGAGACCACTGTGCTGAAGACTGAGACTGGAAAGTTGTGCAGGTCACACCAACATTCAAGAATGAAGTACGAGAAATCCGATGAAATACAGACCCCTATCAGTTATCTCGAAGGTATTATGCATTTAGAAAATATCGTGCTTGTGAAACACAACCAGCTATTTATTCTCACGAAGTAATGACTGCTATCGACAGAGGATCTCAAGTTGCTACCGTATTTCTAGATTTCTGTTGACACCGTTTCTCACTAGCGGCTTACAATCGAACTGCATGCTTGTGGGTATCATTTCAGTTGTGCACTAATTAACGGAATAATGTAGGTAAAGCACAGCGTCTTCAGGCCACAAGTAGCCGATCGGGACCATCCGACCGCCGTGTCATCCTCCGTTGAGGACGCGGATAGGAGGGGCGTGTGGTCAGCACACAGCTCGCCCGGTCGTTATGATGATTAGGTCGAGAGGTGAAAATTGCCTGAAATGAGAAGGGGTTTTATTGAAGCAAATAAGAATGCAAAAAGTGGCCAACAGATGCCACCGGACAACAGTACGTCAGTGACTCTGCATGAGAATCGGGTATAAAATGAGCTGTAGTGAGAGAGTCGTGAACCATCAAGTACCTTGGCGTCACCCTTGACCGTCGCCTCTCCTGGATCCCCCATCTCCAGACGATCAAAGCCAAGGCACACCCCCGACCACCTCTTCAAGCTCCTCTCTGGCCACACATGGGGTCTGGACACCTCCACCGTCCTCCACACCTATAAATCCCTCATCCGCCCTATCCTCTGTTATGCCCATCCCGCCTGGATCGCCGCCCCTCCTACCTTCTACAAGTACCTTCAAATCCTGGAACGCCATGTGCTCCGCCTTGTCTATCGCATCCGCCTCCCCTACCCCACGTGGATCCTCTTTGACCTAATTCCGTTCCCACATCTCCTCCTTTTCATAGAATGGATACAGATCCTTTACACCTCCCACCAACTTGATCCCCCTTACCCACTTGTCTCTCCCATCCTTTCGCAACCTAGTCCACTGCTACGCCTGTACTCTTACATCCCACCCACGTTCCACCTCTCCACACTCCATACCCTTGCCCAAGGTGGCTTCCGCCAACTCCCCCTCCCTGATGATGCCCTCATCCCCTCCATCTACCCCTCCTCCCAACTGATCCTCTCCTTCCTCCCCCTGTGTTTTTCCTCCAGGGCACCCTCTTTCTCTTTTCTTCCTCCTCTCTTCCTCCCTCCCTCCCCTCCCCCCCCTGGGTTTCCACAAATCCCCCTACCCTCTCCCCCTTCGTTCTCCTCTACCACTGGCATCAGCCTCCTGCCCCTCTCCCTTCTATCCGCACCTCTTCCCTTTTGCATGAACAGTGCATCTCCGTGCGCCGGAGATCGTCTACAGTGCTCGTCTTCGCGTCAGTACTTCAGTGTCTCTCCGTTTGTGCTCCTCCGTTCACGTGTGTAGACTCTGTCTTCCCCGTTTGTGTACAGTGACGACCTTTTTTATCCAAACAGTGCGCTCGTGAACGACTTCATTTATATTACTATGTCTATCTCCCGTTTTTATCCACCATGTTTGTTTATTTTTCTGTCTTTATGTTTTCTGTAATGTTTTCTCTGTGGCCGAAGACCGCCATAGATAGGCCGCTGCCGGCCTACCTTTCTTGTAAAGGTTTCAAAATAACAATAAAGAAAAAAAGAGAGTCGTGGCATGCCGACGGTGTGGGCACTTAAAAAAAAAAAAAAAAAAAAAAGATGACGATTGGTTGTCTGACGTGTCGTGAGCCAACGAAGCCCATTTCATACTCCGACCGCTGTCATCACCCACAACAGTAACATGTGGGCTATCGAAAAATCCTAGAACTGTCATGGGAATCCCATTCCATGACGAGAAAGTCACAGTGTGGTGTGGATTTACGACATCAGTGGTGAGCGATCCCTTATTATTCGAGGAAATGCGGGTTGCTGCTTTTCAAACTTTTAACGTGACGGGTGCGAGTTACGCCGATACGTTACAGATTCGCATCTTCCCTAGCCTGGCTGATTAACACCTGCTGAAAGGTACTTTTATGGGGGATGGCGCACCACCCCATGTTGCTATACGTGTGAAAGAGCTCTTGCGCACAACCATTGATGAGGATTGCATACTGAGCTGCCACTTCCGTCATGTTTGGCCTCACAGATCCCCAGAGCTCAAATCGTGTGATTATTGGTTGTGGGTTTACCTGTAGTCGCAAGTCTACTGCGTTCGTCAGACAAAATTAGGGATGCTAAAAGACAACACCCGACGTCTGATTTTCACCATACTTACTAATATGCTGTACAGTGCTGTTCGCAACTTTGTCCCTCGACGACTACAGGCATTGTTGGTGAATGACGGGTGATATGTCGACCATTTCTTATAAAGAACATCTTGTTTGCTAAAAGATGGTTCAAATGGCTCTGAGCACTATGGGACAACATCTGAGGTCATCAGTCCCCTAGAACTTTGAACTACTTAAACGTAACTAACCTAAGGACGACACACACATCCATGCCCAAGGCAGGATTCTAACCTACGACCGTAGCTGTCGCGCAGTTCCAGTCTGTAGCGCCTAGAACCGCTCGGCCACTGTGGCCGGCTGCTAAAAGTCAACTGCTATGTTCATTTGGAAATATGTGGTAAGGTCTTAGGGGACGAAACTGCTGAGGTCATCGGTCCCTAAGTTTACACAATATTTAATCTAACTTAACTAACTTACGTTAAGAACGACACACATCCCATGTCCGAGGCAGGACTCGAACCTCCGACGTGAGGAGCCGCGCGAACCGTGACAAGACGCCCTAGACCGCGCGGTTACCACGCGTGGCAATTGCTATGTTCACTATTGCTCTTGTATCATACGGAACGCTACCAGTTGGTCATTTTGTGCACCCTCTTGGTTTCAATAAAACCCCATGTCATTACATGAGCGTTAATTTTTACCTGCATTATTCCGTGAAATACTGAAACGTGAACGGACTTTTGAGTCACCCTGTATATATTTAGGAGACTAAGTGAGCAGCCTCCCAGACTGTTTGTAGGTGATGCTGTCATTTACTGTCTCGTGAAATCATCAGAAGATCTAAACTAATTGCAAAATGATTTAGTCACGATATCTGTATGACGCGAAAGGTGGCAGTTGTATATGAATAAGGAAAAGTGTGAGGTCGTCCATACGAGTAATAAATGAAATACATTAACTTTCTGTTACACCATAAATAGCGCAAAGTACTTAGTTCAACTAAGTACTTAGGAGTTACAGTTACGAACAATTGAAAGAATGGCAGTTCGTTCTGCTTTATTGAGCAACGTGAAAGTGTCATGAATACGATATGCGAGTTGGGGCAGCAGTCATTAAAAGAAAGACATTTTTGTTCCGACAGGATCTTTTGGCAAAATTTCAATCACTAACTTTCTCCTCCGAATTCGAAAAAATTTTGTTGACACGCGCCTACAGTGAAGAGCCAAAGGAACTGGTACACCTGCCTAATGTCGTGTAGGGCCCCTGCGAACACGCAGAAATGCCGCAACACGACGTGGCATGGACTTGACCTTGACTAATGTCTGAAGTAGTGCTGGAGGGTACGGACACCATGAATCCTGCAGACCTGTCCATAAATCCGTAAGAGTACGAGGGGATGGAGATCTCTTGTGAACAGCACATTGCAAGGAATCCCAGATATGCTCAATAATGTTCATGTCTGAGGAGTTTGCTGGCCAGCGGAAGTGTTTCAACTCAGAAGAGTGTTCCTGGGGCCTCTCTGTAGCAATTATGGACGTGTGGGGTGTCGCATTGTCCTGCTGGAACTGCCCAAGTCTGTCGGTATGCACAATGGACATTAATGGATGCAGGTCTGCGTCACCTGTCAGAGTCGTATCTAGACGTATCAGGGGTCCACTATCACTCCAACTGCGCAGGTCCCACACCATTATAGAGCCTTCACTAGCTTGAACAATCCCTTGCTGACTTACAGGGTCCATGGATTCATGAGCTTGTCTCCATACCCGTACACGTCTGCTGTATACAATTTGAAACGCTGCTCGTCCGACCAGGGAACATGTTTCCAGTCATAAACAGTCGAATGTCGGTTTGACGGCTCCGGGCGAGATGTAAAGCTTTGAGTCATGGGGTCATCAAGGGTATACGATTGGGTCCTCGCCTCCGAAAGCCCATATCGATGATGTTTCGTTGAACGGTTCCCACGCTGACAGTTGTTGATGGACCGGCATTGAAATCTACAGCAATTTGCGGAAGGGTTATACTTCTGTAACTTTGAACGATTCTCTTCAATTGTCGTTGGTCCCGTTCTTGCATGATCATTTTCCAGCCGCAGCGATGCCGGAGATTTGATGTTTTACCGGATTCCTGATTTTCACGGTACACTCGTGAGATGTTCGTACGGGAAAATCCCCACTTTATCGCCACCTCGGTGATGCTGTTTCGCATCGCTCGTGCACCGACTATAACACCACGTTCAAACTCACTTAAATCTTGATAACCTGCCATTGTAGCAGCTGTAACCGATTTAACAACTGCGCCAGACACTTGTTGTCTTATATAAGCGTTGCCGACAGCAGTGCCGTATTCTGCCTGTTTACATACCTTTGTATTTGAATCCACATGCCTAAACCAGTTTCTTTGGCGCTGCAGTGTATATAGGAAGAAAACATCGGTGTAATAAAATGAGAGAAATCAGAGCTCGCGCGGGAAAATTTAAGTGTTCATTTTTCCCGCGCGCTGTTGACTCTGAGCACTATGGGACTTAACATCGGAGGTCATCAGTCCCCTAGAACCTAGAACTACTTAAACCTAACTAACCTAAGGACATCACACACATCCATGCCCGAGGCCTGCGTCCGTAGCGGTCGCGCGGTTCCAGACTGAAGCGCCTAGAACCTCTCGGCCACCCCGGCCGCATTGTTCGTGAGTGGAGCGGTAGAACAATAGTTTGAAGCCGGTGAGGTGTACCGTCTTCCAGGCACTTAATTTAAACTGCAGAGTAATTATTTAATTATATGGATGTAGATGAAAATTAAAACTTTATGATTACCTCTCGTAAATAAACAGTGTTACAGCATTATACGAAAGTCACATAACTATACCAGTTTGGTGTTTGCCGAGATGTGCAATGTACTCTGCTCACTCCACAGATACTGTATTTTCACTACTCGCAGGAGCGATGTAATACGCAGAATCCGTTGTGGTCGCTCGATCCCCTGCGGACTGTCAATTTAGCCTGCCCATGTAGTACTTAATGCATAGTATTGGTGTGGCGTAAATACTGAGTGAGCGCGAGCACGCCACCCATCAGCTAACAATAGCGGGGCCGGAAGAGATGACAGAGATGGTCACGGGTGGCCGACAATGCCCGCGGGCGCCGTTATTGCTCCAGCAGCCGCCGTCCGCTGCACGATCGTTACTGGGGCAGCCAGCCGAGGACTGCGATTCTAGCCGGAAGGTAGGCTGCTCCGGCGCAGTGTTGTAGTTATCAGAGCGCTGCCGGCTGTTACTGGACGGCCGAGGAGATGAGGGCTGGCGTTTGTAGGTCGGTGCTCCGGTTGGTGAAAAAGAAACGGTTCCGCTTCTTTCGGCGTGTCTTCAGTCACGGTTGTCTAATGTGATCACTTGCGCCAGGTCACATTAATAGGTTCCCATTACAGCAGTTGTGATTGTTGCTGCTGTTATTGCGGTCTTCAGTCTGAAGAGAGGTTTGCCGCAGGTTCTAACGGGACATCATCCTCTAGCATTACTTTTCCTCAACAGTAGTTGTCGGTACCAGTGTTATTTTTTTCAAATTTTGGATGGGACAGCATTATCTCAGTTGCTTTTCTGAAAACTTTCATATAATTTTATACACGGTATGTTACATTTCAAGCTAAAATTTATGAAAAGAAATTAGTTTATAAAATGTTTTTGTTTCAATGTTATAATCGAGAAGTACTCGTTCTGAATGTACAGTTCATTCTTTTTTAAAATTACTTATTATTTGCGCACTTAAAATTTATATTATTAATTACTCAATCCTGTACTGTTTGCTATGTTTATTACTGGAATCATTTATGAAATCATAATCGAAATTAATAATGTAACGAAAACCAGTAGTAATTCATTTGTCAAGAGAAATTGTTATTTCCGCAGAGTGTGATAGTCGTAAGCTTGTCTCTCATGTGATCCGGTGTATTTTTGTATACTAGGTGCGGACAAAGTAATTTCGGCTTTGTTAATGTGAAAAATCAAAATACTGTATGATATACTAAAATGTGAGAAAATCAGTGGAAAGTGTATTTACGTAAAAAATTCTGCAACAACAATCTTCAAATTTATTTAGTTCAGACCAACCGCGAGGACTTGATGTTAGATTTTCAGCTTCAAGACCCCTAAAAGATTTTGCTTATTAATTACTTGGACTGCGCATTATTTAATGTGGACAATGGATGGAAGAAGGAAGGAGGGGGGAGACTACAAGCTCTCCACGCTATTCTCTCCCGTACAAGCATCTTCGTCTTTGCATAACTTCAGTACCCTGTATCAGCTTGAAATTCGTGTCGGGTACGTCCTGAACTCACTCGAGGAAAGTAAGTGCAATATTCGTTATAAAACGAATCTTCGATAATACTAGACGAGCGAGTGTATTGCTCATTATTTTCTCTGAACGCTTAACTGATCGTTGAGCTTGGTCACTGTACATAGCGAAAGCATTGGTCACTGTACATAACGAAAACACCACCACAGTGTACACTAGGTTTTATTTCTTATTTGCGGGAAGCATAACAAAGGAAAAGTCGTAAGACAGTGAAGGAGTTTGAAAGCTAAGTCTTGACTGAGATAACATTTATTTGCTCTAATGATTGACATACGTTAACAGAGACACAAAGTTAACAGATAGCAACGTACTCTAAAATCAAATTACGGAACGGGTGTAGCAATGTGGAGAAGTAAATTAACAGAGACATATGCCTCGTGATGACTGGGTGTTGTGTGTTGTCCTTAGGTTAGTTAGGTTTAAGTAGTTCTAAGTTCTAGGGGACTGATGACCATAGATGTTAAGTCCCATAGTGCTCAGAGCCATTTGAACCATTTTTTAACAGAGACATAAAGTGGACAGAGAGCAAAGGTCTTTAAAATCAAATTACGGAACGTCTATAGCAATGTGGAGAAGTACCAAGAAATGTGGAAGACTGTATGGAGGAAGCACAAGACGCTCCGCTCATGAAATCAAAAAATCAAAGTTAATGTTAGAACAAGTTTGCTGCAAATTATAACCAAATTAAGCAAGACAAGTTGCGTGGCAGAGTAAGCAAGCAAGGAGCCGCTCAGAATGTAGACCGCGCTACCATAGTAGACGACATTCACATTTCTCCAAATCAGCTAGCGTGCGCCAATCACCACCACACGGCGGCCGGCGGTGGCTCAACGACGGCCCGGAGACGAACGCCCAGAATCTTAAGTTCACAGCCCTCCACTCTCTACTTTCAAAAGTATCTGCATGGAGGGACGTCTCAAGGCTGTGACGGGCGAAAGTATCTCTTCTTTCACGAGTAAAGGCAGCAAAAACTTCCCACCCGTGGCGTAAAAAATGTACATTAAGAAACATAATGTTGATACTGGCCTGGAGCAGTGTTTCCTCGATTGCTCGTGGCCCTTTCTGTCAAGCGCAGTGGTGGGATGACTCAATTCGTTTGGACAACCCAGAATTTCGGAGGAATGCTGGCCAGGCAATGCCATGGTGCAATTGGTTCAAATGGCTCTAAGCACTATGGGACTTTTGAGGCCATCAGTTCCCTAGACTTAGAACTACTTAAACCTAACTAACCTAAGGACATCACACACATCCATGCCCGAGGCAGGATTCGAACCTGTCACCGTAGCAGCAGCGCCTGGAACCACTCGTCCACAGCGGCCGGCCAATGCTATGGCATCTCGGTCTTTACCGAACGAGGTGGTGCAGTGGTTAGCACACTGGACTCGCGTTCGGGAGGACGACGGTTCAAACTGGCGTTCGACCATCCTGATTTAGGTTTTCCGTATTTTTCTCAAAATCGCTTCAGGCAGATGCCAGGATGGTTCCTTTGAAAGGGCACGGCCGACTTCCTTCCCCATCCTTCTCTGATCCAATGAGATCGATGACCTCGCTGTTTGGCCCCCTCCCACGAATCAACGAACCATCTCGGTCTTTGATGTACGTGCAGAAAGGGGAAAAATGTAAAACTCGGCAGCACTGCACCCTCCCCCCCGCCCCCCTCCTCCCCTTCACAACTATGCCAGGAGGCCGGCTCGCTCACAACAGCACGAAGCAAGAGCAGCCTCACTTCTGTGAAAATTTTCCGTCTCCCTGGGCAGGCGCGCCTCTCCTAATAAAACTCACTGATTGCCTCCCGCCTACAACAGGACCCTCAGACCACACTGGGGGTGCATCATCCCAGTGCGAAGAATGCAAAGTTTCTCTCTCAAGCACACGAGTCCAGCACTCACTACATAATAACCGTGAAATAGTAGAAGTGAACGGAACAATATCACATAGAAACTTGGCAGTAATGTCACAGACCTGAATATCCTTAATATACAGGGTGAGTCACCCAAATCTTGCACTGCAAATACTGCCTAAATGAAAAGTGTTTTCACAGAATGGATTGGTAGTTAGGGGTTCATATTGTTAGCCAATAAACAGATTGTAATGATATTTAAATAGTAATTTTTGTGCAAGCATGCAGTTGTTTAACTGGAACAATGCCTTTTGACAGTACAGATCTACAAGTATGGTAAATCAGAATGTCAGTGGTGTTTTTTTGCAGGATTATAGTGCGAGTCGTTTACGAGGTATCATATTTTGGAAAGTTCCCACATCGGCACTTGTACAATACTTGTGGTGGCGCACACTAAAGAACAGCACAAGTGCACGCGCTAGTTACGTGGATTGTCACCAGTAACAAGACAGCCGACCATCACAGGTTCAAAATGACCATCGGCAGCGACAATACGGGCTTGCAGTCTGGCGTGGAACGACTGCAGCACACGTGCTAGCGTTTCGGAGACGTCCGAGCAGGCTGCAGTAATACGTCATTGCATAACATTAGTGAACCGTCAATTAGGGTGATTCACAAACAACAACTTAAGTACACATGTTATTCCAAAAACGTTATTTTTATTTTAAAAGACTTTGTCAATAATAAATTTTCAAGTCTGGCATTTAAAAAAAAATTTCAAAAACAATTTCCAATAGCTGACAAATTTTCTTTATGAAAAGGAGATTGCAGGGTATGACGTTAACAGCTTCCCAGTAATAAGATTTTAAACTTGACATATATAAGACAACAATTTAAAAAAAAACTCTTTTAAATAGCCTTAGGGCGGTGAGGGAGTGACACGTCTAAAAGGGTCCAGATCACAATAGTCGGAATAGTTACTGGTGGTCTACAGGGCCACAGCAGATCAGCCCCAAAACTTGCATTACAAGCCACCATCTCCCCGAGTTACCCAAAACCAGAAGATGTAGCAAGGGCGGTACCTGTACAGACCCTGAACCACAGAGATACACTATACCGACCCTAAATCACCCAGTCAAGGTGTGAATGAAACGACCCGACCAAGAAGCAACTACCACATTCCCGCGGACAGGCAAACGAAAACTGTGGTGGGAAGACCCCAACAAAACCACTGGTGAAGAAACTCATACACTTCACTAGAACTTGAAAAACGCCTTCCGCTGCCAGTGGTTTCAACGGCTGATAAGAAGACATTCGGTCCCACGCGCTGATCTCATTCACCACGGCTTCTAAGTTTCATAAGCCACGTACATGCGGGTAAGGCAGACTTAGCCCCTGACAGCCAAGAGGTCGGCCAAAGCACGTGGCGAGCAGTTGACGACCCCCAACAGCAGGGCCCCGCCAAGTACTTACTCCTCGATCGTCACGTGACCGTACACTTGCTCCACCTCCCGCCAGAGGGCGGTAGCGATCCAAACAGCGCGTCAAACCGAAAGCGCCACCGTAAACACTAGAAGCGAAGCGAAAGCACCTGCCGGACACAACTGCGGCTCAATTAGGTTGGTATGTCCTTGCAGACAGCGTCTGTCACAGAAAACAATCTACAGGCGATAAATCCGGGAAACGGGCTGGCCAAGGTACAGGACCTCTGCCTCCAATCCAACGACGTGGAAACAATTCTTGAAGACATGATGTAGTACTTCGTGCACTATGGACTAGACAGCCATTGTTGGTACCAGAGGTTCCTCCTAGTCTGCAGAGGAACGTGGAAGATGGTCTGCTGGTAGACTGCAGTACTTGTGGACGTGTAGTATTCCATCTATGAAACATGAGCTGATGGTTTACTGTCTCACAGAACACATTTACACTGCACGGACACAGACGTTCCACCTGACGAAGCCAACAAGGATTGTCAACAGACCAGTAGTGCGTGTTTCGGCGGTTTACCTGGCCGTGGTTGGTAAATGTGGCTTCATCACTTAACAAGATACATGATACATCTGGAGTATCCTGTCTTAATGCTCATGTAGAGAAGTTAAAACGATCCTCATAATCGTTTCCGTGCAGCTCTTGATCGAGGGAGATGTGACAGGGATGGAACCTATGTCAATGGAGAATACGTCGGACACTTGCCTGACTCATACCAATTCCTCGTAAGATTGCGTGGGAGCTAACGTGTGGATCAACTGCCACAGCAGTAAGAACATTAGTTTGCCCCCTCTTCTGTCGTCACTTGTGTCCTTCCGTTGCATTGTGTAGGTGTTACAGTACCACTTTGACGTAACTGTTTGAACAAGTTGATAAATAATTGCTGAAATGGTTGTCTATTGGGACATCGTGTCCCATATACCGTGCAATTACGAACTGCATTCTTCATATACTCTCCGTATACACCATGAGCATGTCGGCATTTTTTGCATTGGTAAATCCAATCGTCCACTCACGATGTACTGCTTGGGCTGTTACACACAACTTGTAGTGCACTCAACCAACACACAAACACACTGACAGCAAACATAGTAATATCGTACCTAGTAACTAAACAGATTCTATGGAACAAACTAGAATCCTGCAACAAACGCCACTAACACTCTATAAAAAAAAAAAAAAAAAAAAAAAAAAAAAAGGTTCCAATGGCTCTGAGCACTATGGGACTTAACTTCTGAGGTCATCAGTACCTTAGAACTTAGAACTACTTAAACCTAACTAACCTAAGGACATCACACACATCCATGCTCGAGGCAGGATTCGAAACTGCGACCGTAGCGGTCGCGCGGTTCCAGACTGTAGCGCCTAGAACCGCACGGCCACCCCGGTCGGCACTCCAATTTACCCTACTTTTAGTTTGTTAATGTCAGTAGACATCGTCGCATTTAAAAAATGTATATCTGCACAAAAACACTTTCTAAGTATTATTATAATCTGTTTATTGGCTAGCAATACGAGCCCCTGACTACCAATCCATTCTGTTAAAACCGCATATCAACAATACTTCTCAGTTTGGAAATATGGGGGATGCAAGTCTTAGGCGATTCAGTCTGTATTGAAACCTTTGTCAGCCTCTACAGTTTATACGCCTCACGCTTCCCACCATTAAAAAAAATGGCCCTGAGCACTATGGGACTTAACATCTATGGTCATCAGCCCCCTAGAACTTAGAACTGCTTAAACCTAACTAACCTAAGGACATCACACAACATCCAGTCATCACGAGGCAGAGAAAAATCCCTGACCCCGCCGGGAATCGAACCCGGGAACCCGGGCGTGGGAAGCGAGAACGCTACCGCAAGACCACGAGATGCGGATTCCCACCATTACCAAATTGACAATTTCTTGACACCTAAGGATGTACAGTCATGCTCAAAAGTATCCGAACGACCTGAATTGCATTTCGCCTGATTCGCATGCAACCCACATAACGCAAGCTGTCTAGCAGGTCCTCTACTCGCGCTTCGGTACAGTCGTTTGACTATTGAAAATGGTTCCAACAAGTCACCACTAGAAAACACTACTCTGTATCGCAATAACTCTAGATGTAAAGTAATACTGCGATACTACAAATATCAGGGAACACCTTATCACAGGTAAGATTGTCCTTAAGGCTTGTAAGCTCACATTTATTACAATAAATGACATACCTGAAATGTTACCACTCCCATTATTACGTCAGATAGGTAATGCACGTAGTAAGTTCGTCGTATTCATGATTTCCTCTTCAAAGTAACATACCGTACTTATTATTTAACATAAAATGACATTAAAAATTTAAGTTATTCACAAGCAGCTAGTTGAGAATATGTATGAACTTAAAATGACACGACGGACCGTCTCGTTCTGCATATGGATTCAAACCCAGGTCATGCAGAGTAAGCAAAGATTTCGTGACTGGCGGAAACTAACAGTCACTCCTGATTAGGCATACAGAGAGTGATATACCTCGATTTTAGACAGTATCAATTAGCAAATACCAACTTTAAATTACATAACGCAAACATTTTTAACGGACCCGAATTCCTACCCAGCTCCTATTGTCCCTGTTAACGAACTACGAGAGATGTTAAATTTTGCTTCCTAACAAGTAACTTATTTGAAATGCCGTGAGGCAAAGCTTTGTGTTGGACAGGGATTCGAACCCAGAACCTAATCGGATAGATATCGAAGCATAATCAACTGTGACATATCGGATTTTCTCGGCAGTAGCTAGATGTTTTAACTGAAATGACGAGACGAAACATTAATTGTTTCCTTCCCAGGACTCCAACCCGGCACCTATCGCTGTTATATTCTAGAGAAAACGAACGTTAAATATGGGTTTTTTGCACCAGCAGCGACATGTGAGCATGTTTGAACTAGAAATAATATGACGAAGAGTTCAGTGCTGACTGGGAATAGAGCCCACACATATCGTTGTTGACTACACGCAAAGAGACGTCAGCTACCGAATTTTTCTCCACCAGCAGCTCGGAATAACATCTTGAACTTACAGTGATCTCGCAAATAGTTCCGTGTCTCACTGGGAGTCAAAAACGTCAAATATCGTTAGTGTTGACAACGGATGAAAATACATTAAAATTCGAAATTATTATCCACCAGCAGATAGGTGTTCTCATGCTGGATCTTGATAATACATAATGAAATCTTTAGTGCCGGGCCAGGATTTGAACCCACTCACGCGCAATATGTGGAGATGTTGAGGAATCTGCAGTTTTGAACAAACAACAAATTGTAGCCGAGATGTATTGTCACGAAGGGAACAAATTCCGCGTTAAGGGCGGTCTGAGTTGCATTCCCAGTTCAGAACCAATTTGATCGACATACAGAAGCTCAGATAAAAGATGGAATAAGTGTCCTGTGAGCCTACGTAGCGTTTGTTTCGTCACTAGAAATAAACAACTAGTATAAGAAAGGTTACTGGTGATAGAGTTTCTACATTTCGCCACTCCAGACTTTATTGTGGCTCAACCTAACGTGTACTTGGTAGAGAAGGAATATCATTTTTAATGTGAATTTCAGACCACAATGCCATTATATCTTCTTGACTTGGTGTAGCCAGAAGAGAATGGAATCTGTCTCTCCCCATCTAAAATCACTAACCGAAGTTGGAATCGAACCCAGACCCTCTTCGGAGTGGCTCATTCTTCTATGATAACGCCGTTGTGCCACACTTGCTGAGAATTCTGACACACAGGCTCCCTGTATCAATTTGCAGCATGTTCAGTAAATTCATTTACTTGGTTGACCGAATCACCATGAATTAGCTGCCTCGGCTACCCAGTGCATACATTCAACTTTATTTTGTAATCACCAAAATAAAATCACGTAACTGCCACCAACACAGAACTGCCAACAGTGTAGGATGCAGAAATTTAAATAGGAAGTGTTCCTTTCCACTTGAGCTACTCTATTGCGCTATCTGTTTGTTGAAAACGTCGTGCAGTACAAAATAAAAGGTATAACTGATGTGTTGGCAGAAGAGCCAACACCGTGTTGGTAGAGGAGACCGCAATGCACGCGTTTAAGCTCACGCAGACTGGCGTGAGGTCTGGAACAGTTAAAGGAGTTGAGTCTAATAAATAAAGTACGAAGCTCTTGGAATACTTAACTTTAATCCATAATTGGAGAACATCGCTCTTGTTGATACATGAATTATAATCTCAATATAAACTGGTAATGGCGCCTTGCTAGGTCGTAGCAAATGACGTAGCTGAAGGCTATGCTAACTATCGTCTCGGCAAATGAGAGCGTATTTGTCAGTGATCCATCTCTGGCAAAGTCTGCTGTACAACTGGGGCGAGTGCTAGGACGTCTCTCTAGACCTGCCGTGTGGCGGCGCTCGGTCTGCAATCACTTACAGTGGCGACACGCGGGTCCGACGTATACTAACGGACCGCGGCCGATTTAAAGGCTACCACCTAGCAAGTGTGGTGTCTGGCGGTGACACCACAGTAACTGTTTGTCTGTCATAAGTATTGACCTGGCCATATGCATTATCCCCCAGCGCTATGGAATGCAGAAGTTCCGGAGGAATTGTTTTTGACTTCTGGAGCTGTTATAACTATGTATCGGCTAGTAGCGTAATGGTAAGTATCGCGCACGGTGCATAAGATGTCGCGAGTTCCAGTATATTCACTGCTATATTTTTTAAAACGCAATTCTGCTGTCTGCTAAAGTTATCAATCTAATGGAACTTGTAACACAATTCCCTTCACTTCCTAACCCAAAATAGTCGTATGTGGAAAAAGGGCTAACTTCTGCGACATTTTGTTCATTTCAGGTTTAATAGATGGCCAGGCTGCAGATGCATCTCGAAACTTTTGTATTATGTATGGGGAGAGCGCATCGTGCCAAAATACGTCAGAAAAGTATTTTCTACATTAGCTGTCGTGTGGCAGTGGCATTTTATTCTTCATCAAGTCTTGTTTGACAGCTTTAACTCAGAACAAGTTTTCTACATGCATGTAATCAATAAACCGCATGTGCATTTTCAGACTGTTATAGATAACATCAGAGAATTCGCATATATCCTTGATGATTAATTTATCTCTCATGTTTACTATTGTTTTAACAACACTAAAGGAAACCTTACGAAAATTGTGAGCTGTTTTATAACAAATGTAATAAAACTACCCACAATAACCTTACGACGAAAGTCTGTTTTAATAAAACTGAGTATCTGTACACAAGCGTGCCTCTATCGACATGAATGGGTAAAATTGTAGTGTTAGCAGTTAGCCAACACTACGCACACTACTTGGTTGATGAGGCCGAAATGCACGCTATAAGCTCACGCAGGATGGCGTGAGGTCTGAAACAGGATACGTAATGAATGCTATAAAGAAAAGTATGTAGCTTCTGGAATACTTAACTTTAATCCATCATTTGTATACATCGTTCTTGATGAGACATGCTTCATACGATAACTATCAATTGCTATGGCTCCTTGCTAGGTCGTAGCCATTGACTTAGCTGAAGGCTATTCTATCTGCTCTGCAAATGAGCGAGGCTTCGTCAGTGTGCATCGCTAGCTAAGTCGTCCGTACAACTGGGGCGAGTGCTAGTCCGTCTCTCGAGACCTGCCGTATGGTGGCGCTCGGTCTGCGATCACTGACAGTGGCGACACGCGGGTCCGACATGTACTAATGGACCGCGGCCGATTTAAAGCTACCACCTAGCAAGTGTGGTGTCTGGCGGTGACACCACAAAAATACTAGTCACTTAGATTTTGACTGTGTTTGTGTTTAATTGGTATGCTGTGTCATACTCAAGATGTATGCAAATGTAGCATTTCATAAATAAAGTTATGTATTCCTAGAAACCCAAAACTTGCTTGTCAGCAGCGGAAAGAGGCGTCACCTGTTGTGCAGCATTGTTAGTTTTTCATCATTGCACTATGAGCCGAAAGTATTTTCTTGCGATTTCCTTATCGATGTTTCATCTGACTGTTTGTAGCTCTCTCATAGAAGGGATAAAAACGCTACACTCAGTGAGACTGGGACTGCGCACCACAACAGACGCTGTTTTACAGGTAAGTTCGTTACCACAGAGCTGGCGAAGAATTATGTGTCTTAGCTTCCTCTTACGGACCAATACTGGCTAGAACTCGTAACCCGCTATTTGAAGGACGAGATTAGTTGCGATTTCCACGTGCAACGACTTTCCTGGGCTGAAAACCGTAAATTTACAATCTTTTGTTACACCTCAAGCGATAATAACTCAGATTATTCAATGGAAATGACAGGTAAAATCAAGTGAACTTTGAGGCTTAATTCCGTGCACACCAGGAAGTAACTCGTCGATCACAGAGTTGCCAAACATACATTGCCTTGTTTACAAATCTCAGTTACAATACCAGCAGGAAGAAGACGAACCAATGTGATCTTACAGCGGGCTGGGAAGTGACCATAGCTGGTGTCTCCAAGTCGCGGCTGCTATGGCCTGGAATACGTAATGCGTCTGATTCGCATCTCTGTAACTAGGTTTAGGGAGTGGAGCGTGGTTACTAATAATACTCAGAACTGACTGCAAACTAAGCATCATAAATCAGTAACTCTCATAGTTGTTTTTATATTTCTTTCGTAAGTGTACTCAAAACTAAGAAACTCATTCACAGACGTTTTCGTGCCTTGCCGATAGTCGAGCACAACAAACAAATAAAAATAAAAAAGAAAGTGTGTGTGTGTGTGTGTGTGTGTGACAGAGAGAGAGAGAGATAAAAATCAAAAAGAATGAGAGAGAGTAAAAAATTGTAAAGAAATTGAATTATGGTATGTGAAGAACTCTTTCATTAAAATGACACGTTCCACATCATTACGATAATCATGTTCCTGATCTATGAAACAAGAATTAATGAAATGTAATCTAATCTAATCATATCATATTGATGACTAGTCACGAAGAGTCATGAATTACCGAAATTTCTGCTAATACCAGTAACCAAATCTAAACTTGAACATAAAAGGCGACAGGCCTCCTGTCCTCCCTTGCAGGTGTCCAGCTGCCTTCTGCGATTCCTGCTGGAGCAACCCTCCCCTTCCAGTGTATGATCCATGGCGCTTCTGCTCGCTTACAGCCATGGACAATTTGCTATCATAGAGGCTTCTTATTTATGTGAACATGCAATTCGGTATAGGAAATTGTAAGCTACATTTGTTAAGTATGGGCAATCGCTGGTACTGACATATTTCATTTCCTGCTGGTGATTAATTATTCCGATCTGTATTGTGAGTTCCCATTTGGCGTTAAAGTAATTCTTCTGATATTTTGAGTCAAGTGAATGCTCACTCGTTTGATTTTTGAGGAATATCGATTTGTGATGTTTGATGTCAAATTCTCTTCAAATTTCCGGTACTTATGTGCAGTTACATACTTTTGTTGTTTCAGTTTGAAACACATTTATGCAAAGTGGACGCATGACATGGTAGATTTACTGCATGAAATTGTTGCTCAACAACCATATGTTTTGTTTGGCGCCTATTTTGCCCTAACTATCGCTGTACCACATCAAAGATTTGGATTCTGCACACACATCGTTAAAATTACTCATGGTAATAAACACACAACCCAATATTTGATTTAAATACCCATCAACACTACTCTTATAATTACTATTTGTTGGAATTTGGTGTACTCAACATGCAGTCAACACTTGATTACATAAGTGGTATATCTGATAATAAAAAAACGTGTGTAAGGAGCTACAGAGTAATTAATAGCTGATAGCTAACATGTAATAATGATTGGCAACAAATAAGATTGAAGACCTCCATCAAAAAAGGTTGTACATCATATTTTTTGCAAAGTTGAATTTTCGCTGGAACAAAGTTGTACATCGCATCAGACATGCTGTTATAGCAACATATGTGTTTTCCCCGCTTACAAGTTGAGATATTTGTAACTCTAAAGTAGACCCTCCTGAAAGAAAGCAGTATATAAATGAAAATGGCAGACGTGGGTGTTGTATGTTTAAACACAAAGGATACCTTATCGTTAAATAAAAGCGTAAAAATACATCAAATTTGAAGGATAATATAAAGAAAAGTAGGAGGAATAGTGGAAAATCTTGTGTTTCTACAACTGTTAAAGAGGTGCCTCAAAAATCTACGTCAAACGTGGTACGTATAAGTACGTTGTGTATCACTATGGTGTAAAAATTGTATGGTCTGGCCGTTGGTTTAGCGAAAACCAAATAACTGCACGATGATACTTTTGCACAAATATCTTACTTTGACAGTATAATTTAGAAGAGCAGAGAATAAGTTTATTGTTTCACGTCATAGCTTTCTGCCTTGGGACCATTTTGGATTAACTGGAGAAAAAGAAGAGTAATGGATGTCATGATTACCTGTGAATGGAAGTATGTAATACCTTAAGCTTGTTTAAGTACACATTTCATTACAAAGGAAATGAGACAAATGGTTTTATTGCTGTCACTGTTCTTCAAGTAATTATAAAATATGACCCAAACTTTAAAATTATTAGTTGCATGGTTGAATATAAATGCAGATATTCATATGCATTTTTTTCTTCGTCTTAGTCATAATATACAATCTTGGATGTGTCATTCTCTGCTAAAAACAAAGAGAAAATCAACCTCCCTAAATCTGTGCAATGCCTGTATAATCTCCTCAGCCTGTTGCAAGTGTCATTCGTAGTCAGAACAGGCTTTTTTTTTGTAGTTCTGAGTGCATTCTGTAGGAGCTAAGTAAATTCGCTGGTGGGAAAATTGTTGGTACTCGTGTGGTGGTCTCTGTTGTATAAAAAACTTCTTCCTCAATCGGCCAGGTTAGTGAGGGTCTTGTTGGATATGTGTAGATACCTTGATGTACAATACCGAGAATTTTATGTGAACTTACCTTCTGACTGTTCAGTTCAGTTTATTTTTCTTTCCGTTGTTGTTTCTTGTCCTGTATGGATCCAGTTTTTTTAGTTTGGAAGTTAATTAAATAAAGACATTGTATTATTTCAGTGTGTCTGATAATATATTCTATTAATACTTTCCTTTATTTTTGCCACTGTAACACAACATTAATGTTTTTTTCAAATAGAGAGTTATTCCACTATGTACTTTTACAGGCTACGTAACGTTTTACACGGAAAGCTACGTAAAAATTAAGGTAAGTTCCTGAACATTGCAAAATACGGCAAATACACGTTGCTGTTCTGTAATCACTTGATCATACATAATAAAGTGTATAAGTAAGCAGTACCAAAGGAAAACGACAATTATTGAAAATATTGTGAAATTGTGATGTATAGCTTTCTTTGGCGGAGGTGTTCAATTGAGCGAGGAAAATAATGACAAGGAGTGGTATAAATACATTAATATGTTCTGAACTGACACTGTTACGTAATTTTACGGTTATATGATGATTTCCATACTTTCCATCATCTTATAAACAAAATGTAAATAACGGATTTCCATGAAATAATATGCTTCAGATGTACATACTCAGAAATTGCTTTCACAAATTAAGGCCTGTGTTTGTTACTAGGAGACTTTTGCAAAGAACACTTTCTTTCCCTCTGCTAGAGCGTTTCTTATGTCCTCCTGAATAGTGCGTTACTTTACTTCTACGATGGAGGAATTCTTTCACATTGCAACAGAACAGTGTTACTTCATAGTGCCCTTAGTGTGTTATTAAAATATGATTTAATTGAGTTATTAATATTTAATAATACACATGTAGAGAAAGATGTAATCAACACTTTCTGAAACTACACTCCTGGAAATGGAAAAAAGAACACATTGACACCGGTGTGTCAGACCCACCATACTTGCTCCTGACACTGCGAGAGGGCTGTACAAGCAATGATCACACGCACGGCACAGCGGACACACCAGGAACAGCGGTGTTGGCCGTCGAATGGCGCTAGCTGCGCAGCATTTGTGCACCGCCGCCGTCAGTGTCAGCCAGTTTGCCGTGGCATACGGAGCTCCATCGCAGTCTTTAACACTGGTAGCATGCCGCGACAGCGTGGACGTGAACCGTATGTGCAGTTGACGGACTTTGAGCGAGGGCGTATAGTGGGCATGCGGGAGGCCGGGTGGACGTACCGCCGAATTGCTCAACACGTGGGGCGTGAGGTCTCCACAGTACATCGATGTTGTCGCTAGTGGTCGGCGGAAGGTGCACGTGCCCGTCGACCTGGGACGGGACCGCAGCGACGCACGGATGCACGCCAAGACCGTAGGATCCTACGCAGTGCCGTAGGGGACCGCACCGCCACTTCCCAGCAAATTAGGGACACTGTTGCTCCTGGGGTATCGGCGAGGACCATTCGCAACCGTCTCCATGAAGCTGGGCTACGGTCCCGCACACCGTTAGGCCGTCTTCCGCTCACGCCCCAACATCGTGCAGCCCGCCTCCAGTGGTGTCGCGACAGGCGTGAATGGAGGGACGAATGGAGACGTGTCGTCTTCAGCGATGAGAGTCGCTTCTGCCTTGGTGCCAATGATGGTCGTATGCGTGTTTGGCGCCGTGCAGGTGAGCGCCACAATCAGGACTGCATACGACCGAGGCACACAGGGCCAACACCCGGCATCATGGTGTGGGGAGCGATCTCCTATACTGGCCGTACACCACTGGTGATCGTCGAGGGGACACTGAATAGTGCACGGTACATCCAAACCGTCATCGAACCCATCGTTCTACCATTCCTAGACCGGCAAGGGAACTTGCTGTTCCAACAGGACAATGC
This sequence comes from Schistocerca nitens, assembly GCF_023898315.1. Taxonomy (NCBI): domain Eukaryota; kingdom Metazoa; phylum Arthropoda; class Insecta; order Orthoptera; family Acrididae; genus Schistocerca; species Schistocerca nitens. The sequence goes on along the minus strand of NC_064621.1, from coordinate 79,239,787 downwards.
ACGTCCGCATGTATCCCGTGCCACCCAACGTGCTCTAGAAGGTGTAAGTCAACTACCCTGGCCAGCAAGATCTCCGGATCTGTCCCCCATTGAGCATGTTTGGGACTGGATGAAGCGTCGTCTCACGCGGTCTGCACGTCCAGCACGAACGCTGGTCCAACTGAGGCGCCAGGTGGAAATGGCATGGCAAGCCGTTCCACAGGACTACATCCAGCATCTCTACGATCGTCTCCATGGGAGAATAGCAGCCTGCATTGCTGCGAAAGGTGGATATACACTGTACTAGTGCCGACATTGTGCATGCTCTGTTGCCTGTGTCTATGTGCCTGTGGTTCTGTCAGTGTGATCATGTATCTGACCCCAGGAATGTGTCAATAAAGTTTCCCCTTCCTGGGACAATGAATTCACGGTGTTCTTATTTCAATTTCCGGGAGTGTATAAGATGATTTGATATTGAGTATTTGTATATTGTTCTAGCCTTAAGCATGTAAATGAACATGAAATGCATAAGGTCTGAGCTCATCCTAAGGATATTATAAAGTATTGTTACGCATTTTATAGTATTTTGTGAAAAATGAAAAGAAATTGTTTGGCATCGTTGGCTGGGAGCTCCCATCCAGGAAGTTCGGACACCAAGTGCAAGTCTTACTTCAGTCGACGCCATATTGGGCGACTTGCGAGCCGGTGATGACGATGAAATGATGATGAGGACAACACAACGAGTGGAGAAAATCTCCAATCCGACCGGGAATGGAACCTGGGCCCGCTTGCATGGGAGATGAGCACATTACCACTCAGCTGAGAAGGCGGACAGTATTTTGCAAAAGAATTGAGGCATCCATTATACCTGATGATGGGTACTGCATTTAGTGTCAAATAATATATTTTGAGGGACAACGCTGTCGCGTTTGCCTGTAACTTTGCTCAATATTTTTTTCCTTAGTGTTATTTCGTATTCCTCCATGCTTATAGGGGGGGGGGGGCTGTCAGGTGATATAATTTACTGCTCTTCTGCCAAATGATTTAAAATTTTCTAAAACATATAATAAGATTTTATATGGCAACAGAAAAATAAATTGTAGACACAACAAAAAGACAGTAGGACAGTTGCATAAATTAGAAGATAAAAGCAGAGTTATTGATCAATTAAAATGTATCTACAGATGAATGGAAAATGAATGTTGCACACACAGACAGACAGATCACCAGTTAAATATAATAGCCCGATTTGTTGCTTGATTAAAATCGATACACAGAGGAGTTAAAGTTATGAGTGGATGTAGACTACCAGGGAGAGGGCTATCAGGGGATTATAGCATTTGGGGTAGTATGTTGGCGGGGATTTGTGTGGCGGATGATCAGAGGAATGATTTGGGAGAGTGAAGAGCGATGTGGTTCTGAAACAAAGTGTAGGATGTCAGTGGAGGGGAGTGGTGAGGGAGCCCTGACATGTGGAGGAGTGGTGTGTTCTCCTAGATCGGGTGGGAATGGTATGTACCAGAGTGAATTTCATGATTGGGTAAAGGGAGGCGACTAAAGTTTCGTTTGGAGAGAACGTAGAGAGTGTGGAGGTGTAGTGTAGGGCAATGTGGTGGCAGAAGCGCAGCGAATCAGAAAGCAGGGGGAGAACCAGTGGGTGATCAGCGTCGTGCTTGCAGGTAAATACTCGGAGCGGGTCATGATGGAAGAGTAGAGTAGGGAATTTTATACGAGTTGGTAGAGGATTCGGTTAGGTGGGGGTAAGTGGATCTAAAAGGCTAGGTGGACTGCTTAGGGTGTGATAAAGGAAGAGCAGTAATCTATGCCACATTTGCACAGCAGAGGATGGGTCGGATCAGAGATTTATTGATGTAGAGGATCGTGGAAGGGTGCAATCCCCATTTTCAGCAGGTTAGTGGTGGTAGTCTATTGTGGGCTTTCTGTTGAATGGTTAGTAGGTTACGCTTCCGTCTTAGTCAGTGATAAAGCGTTAGTATGAGGTATTTTAGTGCGTCAGTTGAGTGGATATATTGTTTGTAAATGGTAAGATAAAAGTTATGAGACAGAAGCTGCAGGTGCATCGGGCTATAATTATTGCCTGCATTTTGGCAGGGTTGATTTTGAGGAGCCAGTGGTTGCACAAGGAGATGGAAAGACCATTGGGATTTCTGATGGTAGATTAGAGGGCAAGGAAGATGGTGTCATTGGCATATTGGAGGAGATGAATAGGAGAGGTGGTTTCGACATATGGGCAGTGTAGAGGGAATAAAGGAGAGGAGAGAGACTGTGCCCTCGGCGCACATCTGTAGTGGAGTGGAAGACACGGGAGTTGGTGTTGATGATCGTGACATAACATGGGTAATGAAAGAGAAAGGATGTGATAAGGTAGTCATAAGTTATGGGAAGTGCACCGGTCTAGAGCGTAAAGAGAAGGCCTGAATGCCATCATGGTCATAGACTTTTTTGAGATCAAGGAAGACAAAAATGGTGGGTTTGCGCTTGTTGATTTTGTGGCGTAGGGGATGAATAAAGACACGTACATACTCTGCCAATGGAGGCAAACGAGTGACAGCCAACCACTTCGTTGTCCAAGATTTGCTTAGTGTGTGTGGGTGGCAAATCGGAGCCAACAAAGCGACTGGCTTCGGTTGGGGCCCGGTCTGATATCGGTAACATCAAAGCAGTTGGTTGGCGTTGGGACCCCTGTCCTAGTGAGGACACTGAGTCGAATGTTCATTGCACCAGAGGCGATTTGCTCTTTCTCCAGAACGGGTGTGTATTTGAGTTTTTGAGACAACCACAATATGCACTTAGTATACTTTATTGACTGGTTTCCCTCTTTAATTTAGCACTAGCATCATCAGAAACGCAGGAATTTACAGTTTAAAATACAGTAGTTGGCTGTTAAATTAAAGAGCAAAGCCTGTCAATAAAGCGTACTGAGTGTGACTTGTGTTTGTCCTGAAAAACGTAATTTAAATAGTCACTGTATCACCTGAAGGTAATGCCTGGCCTCTCGAAGTGTGTTCATATATTGTTTTCAGAAATACTGGAGTATGGTGTCGAATATGGAGAGAGCATTAAAGTTGACAGTGTTTTATTGTGACAGAGAATGTTTATGGACAGCTATGAACTGCGATTATGAAAACAAACTGAAAGGATTAGCTGCTTGGAGGGAAATAAATGAGCCATTACGAGGATATGTGCACGATGGAAAAAGGAAAGGCAGTCTTTATTGATATGTTTTCGCCGTGAACGACAAAGAGAAACAAACAACACTGGGAGTGACCATTAATCTTTCTGCCGCAAGTACTGCTCTACGAAAAGTGGTGTCATCTTTTTTTCTAAATTTTAGGGCCTATACAATTCAATAACAACTCCAAATCTGTGGCTTTGATGCGGAAAAATATGAAATATGTTCCAATTTAGCTTTATGGTGAACGTTAATTTTGTCTCACCACACTGGTCCAACTTTCCAAAAGAGTGGTCTTCCAGTGGCGTCTTTTCTTCTTCTGCTTTTTCTGGTGGTCAGTTTCTTCCAGTAAAATAAATGCTGCATATGCGATGACTGCTAAATCCTCTTCTTCTCTCATAATATCTGTCAGTGAAATTGTAATTAAAACGCTACTTTATAGTAATAACTAGCCGGGAGCAACGTCTACAAGTTATCAGAGTCAATTACGATTTCACATGACCGAATCCCTCGGCCACAATCCCTCCATTTGGTGAGCATGACAAGCTGAATGGTAATGCATTGGTGACCAGCGTTCGGCGGAATCCAGTGTCTGTCGCTGGATATGTGAAAATCGCACCCAGTGAAAATCGCACCCAGCCAGAAATCCGTGATATTCCCACCCAGTTTTGCTGGAAGCTACCTGCTCAACGGCAGAGCATACCTGCGCCTTTGGGGTTTTTCATCCACCGGAAACGATCCCTGTGCGGCAAGTACCTGCACTCGGGAAGTCCTCGTCCACTCAAGTGACTGGTCACTGTCAGTGTGATCCATCTTTCGGAGTGTTCAGCTCGTTCGCCTTGTGTCTTTGTGTGCTTATACGTTCGATGTGGAACTGTCAACAACCACCCACGGTAAACCATGTGCCCACTATGATGGTTATCATTCATCTTAAAGAGAACCAAAGCAGATGGGATTGTGATACGGCGCTGTTCGAAACAAAGAACAACATATTGCCGAGAAATGCTTAAGACCAAACTCTATATCGTGCTTAGTTCAAACGAGCATCAATGTGGGGCACCGGATGACGGTCCCTTAGAAGTAAAAAGGACGTTGGACCAGGGGAAGAAGAGATCACGAGAGGAAGAGACTTCGATTTCTAAAATATATACCGAAGAGTTAGGCGACTTGCACAATCGAGGGTCCGTTGTTGTTACCGAAATGCCAGAACTGCAAGCAACGAAGAGGACATTATACTTGCACTGGGCCAAATCACACGGCAATCAGAAACAGCCAGAAAAACGACAAGAAGTTGATCTTCAAGCAGAGTTACTAACCATGAATGACGGCAGCAGTTTTCTCTTAAGTGATGACAGATTTGGAGATAGGATTATACGAGGTGCATTCAAGTTCTAAGGCCTCCGATTTTTTTTCTCCGGACTGGAAAGAGATAGAAACATGCGCATTGTTTTAAAATGAGGCCACGTTCATTGTCAATACGTCCCAGAGATGGCAGCACCGTACGGCAGATGGAATTTTATGGCCAGCGGCGAGAATGAGAACTGTTTTAAATAAAATGGCGACGTTTTCCTTACTTGAACAGCGTGCAATCATTCGTTTTCTGAATTTGCGTGGTGTGAAACCAATTGAAATTCATCGACAGTTGAAGGAGACATGTGGTGATGGAGTTATGGATGTGTCGAAAGTGCGTTCGTGGTGCGACAGTTTAATGAAGGCAGAACATCATGTGACAACAAACCGAAACAACCTCGGGCTCGCACAAGCCAGTCTGACGACATGATCGAGGAGGTGGAGAGAATTGTTTTGGGGGACCGCCGAATGACTGTTGAACAGATCGCCTCCAGAGTTGGCATTTCTGTGGGTTCTGTACTCACAATCCTGCATGACGACCTGAAAATGCGAAAAGTGTCATCCAGGTGGGTGCCACGAATGCTGATGGACGACCACATGGCTGCCCGTGTGGCATGTTGCCAAGCAATGTTGACGCGCAACGACAGCATGAATGGGACTTTCTTTTCGTCGTTTGTGACAATGGATGAGACGTGGATGCCATTTTTCAATCCAGAAACAAAGCGCCAGTCAGCTCAATGGAAGCAGACAGATTCACCGTCACCAAACAAATTTCGGGTAACCGCCGGTGCTGAAAAAATGATCATGTCCATGTTCTGGGACAGCGAGGGCGTAATCCTTACCCATTGCGTTCCAAAGGGCACTACGGTAACAGGTGCATCCTACGAAAATGTTTTGAAGAACAAATTCCTTCCTGCACTGCAACAAAAACGTCCGGGAAGGGCTGCGCGTGTGCTGTTTCACCAAGACAACGCACCCGCACATCGATCTAACGTTACGCAACAGTTTCTTCGTGATAACAACTTTGAAGTGATTCCACATCCTCCCTACTCACCTGATCTGGCTCCTAGTGACTTTTGGCTTTTTCCAACAATGAAAGACACTCTCCGTGGCCGCACATTCACCAGCCGTGCTGCTATTTCCTCAGCGATTTTCCAGTGGTCAAAACAGACTCCTAAAGAAGCCTTCGCCGCTGCCATGGAATCATGGCGTCAGCGTTGTGAAAAATTTGTACGTCTGCAGGGCGATTACGTCGAGAAGTAACGCCAGTTTCATCGATTTCGGGTGAGCAGTTAATTAGAAAAAAAATCGGAGGCCTTAGAACTTGAATGCACCTCGTAGTTATTAGCGGAAAAGTAGGAAGAGAGGCTCTAAAGACAAAACAAGACTTTTTTATGGATGGCACCTTCAAATGCTGTAGCAAGCTATTTTCACAAATACGTACTATTCATGCAGACTTCGGAAGTTCAAAGTACGAAACAAACATCTACCCGGTGGCTTTTGCATTCTTACCAAACAAAAGAAAAGAAACGTATATCCGTCTTTTCCGCAATGTTGTGGATAATGTATCAGAATGGAAACCTCATAATGTCTTTGTTGATTTGGAATCAGCTGAGATTTCTGCGCTAAAAGTTGTGATCCCGTCGGTTGAAGTGCATGGCTGTCATTTACATAGTAAGAAATCTCTCTGTAGGAAAGACCTGGGAATTACTTGCGAATACAGAGATAACGAAGAAGTAAGGCTGCAAATTCGCATGTGTGCTGCTCTGGCGTTCCTTCGATCTGAAGATGTCTACGATGGCTGCGGCTCGTGATACATTCACAAGCACCGGATATCGCCAAACTTTCTCAATTTCTCCATTATTTTGTACAAAGATGGTTGGAAAATGACGAAAACCCGATCAGTCTTTGGAACTGCTACAGATGATGACATCGTACCAACAACGCTGTAAAAGGTTGGCACAACAAAATTAATAATCTTCTCGGAAAACAGAATCCTAAAATAAAAGACGTGATCGAGTGTACGAAGACAGAAGCAGGGAACTCGGTATGTGCATTAATGAGGTCCGAATTAAGTGTGGAAGGCAAACGAAAGAAAACAACTTATACGAAACGATGAAATGCTGGAAAAAATAGTAGAAAAGTATGAAGAGGATGGTGACATCAGGGCTTGTTTGAAAGCGATCTATTATGTCCAAAAATTTGAATGAAGCCATTTGTTAGTGTTGGACGATATGTATGAAAAGAATGTACAAAATGTAAATACTCATAGTAACTTACAAATTTAAGTATAAAATATAAAATTTAAAAAATTAAACACAAAAATAAAAAATGTAAAAAATACAAAAAAACTGATTGTAAACAGGTCTAAATGACAGTTTGCTCTTGCCATTTAGCCAGTCCAAAGCGTGGATAAAGTGTGATGGTAGTCTGTTTATTACGAAAAATCCATAGACACAACATTATCATTTCCTATAAGAAATGAAGTTTCATGTATGGAGTACCATGATTGACTGTTTGACTTTTTTTTTCTCTCTGACGCAATCACAAAATTCTCACATATGGTCTCTATCGGTCAACGTTGTCCATCTTCAGAAACAATGTAAAACGTGTATAAAATTACAAACATATAATTTAAAAATCGTATCTCTTCTACTTGTAAAGAGCATACTCTAAAATAAATGTAAAATAAAGTATGGCTTACAACTATGGATGGTATATCATGTATATGTAACGTAAAATACGTAAAATGTGTGGTGTCACCGCCAGACACCACACTTATTAGGTGGTAGCCTTTAAATCGGCTGCGGTCCGTTTGTATACGTCGGACCCGCGTGTCGCCACAATAAGTGATTGCAGACCGAGCGCCGCCACACGGCAGGTCTAGTCTAGAGAGACTCCCTAGTACTCGCCCAGTTGTACAGCCGACTTCGCTAGCGATGGTTCACTGTCTACATACGCTCTCATTTGCAGAGACGACAGTTTAGCATAGCCTTCAGCTACGTCATTTGCTACGACCTAGCAAGGCGCCATATTCAGTTACTATAATTACTTCAAGAATATATTCTGAACAGATAATATTGTGAATCATGTACCGTCAAGATCGACGTTCATCATTAATGGATTAAAGTTAAGCATCAAACTAATTACGTCCGCTTTCTGAATTCTCATTCCTTGTCATGTTCCAGACCTCACGTCAGTATAGTTCTTCCCTTCTCACGCCAGCCTGCGTGAGCTAAAACGCGTGCATTTCGGCTTCCACTAGTAACACGGTGTTGGCTCTTCTGTTAACACAAAAAATGCATTGTCACATAATGTGCGAAGATGAAGGCACCCTGTACAAGGTCTGCGCGGATGTAGCGCTAGGTGTGACGTGAGAAGCCGTGTACAGCTAATTTCACCTATATTCGTGCCTAATCCTGGACTTCCAGTTAGTATGATAACGCGTCTTAGATGCATTACTTGTACCATATGCCGTGGACCATATTTTACTTTACGTTTATTTTAAAGTATTATTTGTGAAGGAGAACTGGTTACATCTTTAAATTCTGTGTTTGCAAATTGGTTTTTCTGTTTTCGATTATAGTCTCTGAAGATATAATACTAAGTAAAAATCATCTAACAGAAAAATGATCGCTTCTATAATAAGTAATATGGCATTACGAATCTTATTCGATCGTCAGTAGCCCCCTTCACTTGTACACCACGTAAAAGTACGTTTACACGGACTGTAAAAATTGTCTAATGCTGACAACATAGGCCAGCAGTGTTGTCTGGCAATATCGCGGCCACACGAATTACAGCCAAATGTACGGCAACATTGTCAGCCACTGTTGCCCGGCAATGTTTGCGGCAAAACACTTCCGGGCCAAATTGGTTTACATGAGCCACGCTATGGCCGCGTAATGAACAAAAGCAAGATAGTGGTTTTGAGTGAAGCTCTCCTACATTTGCATTCTACAACTAAAAAAATTAGCAAGAACAAAAGAAATAGGGCATCATGGATGCGTTCTTATTTAAAGCAGGTGAACTGCTTCCGAAACTTGTTAACTGATCCTGGGAACATACCTTTTCCAGAATGCTGAAAACCGTTTTCGAATATATCTTTTAAAAGTAATTCGTCCGAGACTTGGTAAAACCAGTATGACTATTATCTGCTGTATATGAGTTACAACCAGTCAGTTTTCGTTTAGTGTGGGGTTGATAGAGAGATTTGATATTCCTCTTTCAAGAGCTGCAAAAAAATACATTTTTAAAAGTTTACACCAGAGCTGTTAGTTATTTAGTGTTGGCTGACAAGTTTCGGGCTTTTTCTATTTTCATATGACACCTGTAGCAGAGATTAAAATTTGTAATGAGTCGAATGTGGATAAGAAATGTAGCCTATCAGTAATAGTACAGTTCACACGGTAACTACTTACGTATTTTGTATTCAGGATGTGTTTGGTGTAGACAATTCTATTTATGTTGTAACACGCAGATGTATCTCAGATCTGCATTAAAATATGTCACAATTGTAGTTACAATTTACTGTATTATGTTAACATATCTGCATAATATACATTTTCCTTAATTGTTGTGCCTTCATTACCCAGCATGATGTGATTCACGTGACAAAGATATTTTATATACAATTGAAAGAAAACAGCCCTCGGTCACTATTTTTAACGAATTAACCGGGTTTCAACACTGCTAGGAGTGTCTTCCTCAGAATTTAAATCAAAGAATGGTCTATAACATGGTCACAGAATTATGACTAAAAACGTATGATACAGTATAAGTACGGAAAAGTCGCGAAAGACTGGCAGTACTTATATGTCATTTATAAAATAATAAATATGTCAAAAGGGCATTAGTCACAAAGATATTTAAGATAAAGGAAACTGTGATGGCGAGCCACTAAGGGCAGCTCGTTACTTGCGTGGTGTAGGTTGCAAAACCTGCAGATGATGAAGAAATTGATGAAATGTATGATGAGATAAAAGAAATTATTCAGGTAGTGAAGGGAGACGAAAATTTAATAGTCATGGGTGACTGGGATTCGAGAGTAGGAAAAGGGAGAGAAGGAAACATAGTGGGTGAATATGGATTGGGGGAGAGAAATGGAAGAGGAAGCCGTCTGGTAGAATTTTGCACAGAGCATAACTTAATCGTAGCTAACACTTGGTTCAAGAATCATAAAAGAAGGTTGTATACGTGGAGGAATCCTGGAGATACTAGAAGGTATCAGATAGATTATATAATGGTAAGACAGAGATTTAGGAACCAGGTTTTAAATTGTAAGACTTTTCCAGGGGCAGATGTGGATTCTGACCACAATCTATTGGTTATGAACTGTAGATTAAAACTGAAGAAACTGCAAAAAGGTGGGAATTTAAGGAGATGGGACCTGGATAAACTGAAAGTACCAGAGGTTGTACAGAGTTTCAGGGAGAGCATAAGGGAACAATTGACAGGAATGGGGGAAAGAAATACAGTAGAAGAAGAATGGGTAGCTCTGAGGGATGAAGTAGTGAAGGCAGCAGAGTATCAAGTAGGTAAAAAGACGAGGGCTAGTAGAAATCCTTGGGTAACAGAAGAAATATTGAATTTAATTGATGAAAGGAGAAAATATAAAAATGCAGTAAATGAAGCAGGCAAAAAGGAATACAAACGTCTCAAAAATGAGATCGACAGGAAGTGCAAAATGGCTAAGCAGGCATGGCTACAGGACAAACGTAAGGATGTAGAGGCTTATCTCACTAGGGGTAAGATAGATACTGCCTACAGGAAAATTAAAGAGACCTTTGGAGAAAAGAGAACCACTTACGTGAACATAAAGAGCTCAGATGTAAACCCAGTTCTAAGCAAAGAAGGGAAAGCAGAAAGGTGGAAACAGTACATAGAGGGTCAGTACAAGCGCGATGTTCTTGAGGACAATATTATAGAAATGGAAGAGAATGTAGATGAAGATGAAATAGATATGGTACTACGCGAGGAGTTTGACAGAGCACTGAAAGACCTGAGTCGAAACGAGGCCCCGGGAGTAGACAACATTCCATTGGAACTACTGACGGCCATGGGAGAGCCAGTCCTGACAAAACTCTACCTTCTGGTGAGCAAGATGTATGAGACAGCCGAAATTCCCTCAGACTTGAAGAAGATTATAATAATTCCAATCCCAAGAATGCAGGTGGTGACAGATGTGAAAATTACCGAACTATCAGTTTAATAAATCACAGCTGCAACACATAAAGTAGTAAAGGAGTTTTGCTATTTGGGGAGCAAAACAACTGATGATGGTCGGAGTAGAGAGGATATAAAATGTGGAGTGGCTATGGCAAGGAAAGCGTTTCTGAAGAATAGAAATTTGTTAACATCGAGTATAGATTTCAGTGTCACGAAGTCGTTTCTGTTAGTATTTGTATGGAGTGTAGCCATGTATGGAAGTGAAACATGGACGATAACCAGTTTGGACAAGAAGAGAATAGAAGCTTTCGAAATGTGGTGCTACAGAAGAATGCTGAAGATTAGATGGGTAGATCACATAACTAATGAGGAGGTATTGAATAGAATTGGGGAGAAGAGGAGTTTGTGGCACAACTTGACAAGAAGAAGGGACCGGTTTGTAGGACATGTTCTGAGGCATCAAGGGATCACAAATTTAGCATTGGAGGGCAGCGTGGAGGGTAAAAATCATCGTAGAGGGAGACCAAGAGATGAATACACTAAGCAGATTCAGAAGGATGTAGGTTGCAGTAAGTACTGGGAGATGAAGAAGCTTGCACAGGATAGAGTAGCATGGAGAGCTGCATCAAACCTGTCTCAACAACAACAACAACAACAACAGTCTTGCACGACTTTTCCTTACTTATACTGTATCATACGTTTTTAGTCATAATTCTGTGACCATGTTATAGACCATTCGTTGATTTTAATTCTGAGGAAGACACTCCTTGCAGTGTTGAAACCCGGTTAATTCCATAAAAATAGTGACGAGGGCTGTTTTCTTTCAATTGTAACTATTCACGGTCTCTGAACGTGCAGCCATGTACATAATTTTTTTTTATCTACAATGGAGACGTTCCTCAATGAGCTACACTGTGCGTCACGCTGGCTTATTTATCGTAAATATTATCACAATTTTGACAGATGTCGCCGCAACGAATTTTATTATGTCTTATATAATTTTTGGTGTATTCAATTTGCTTCGCAATTGTATTAAGATCAATGACTATATCCAGTGTAAAACAGTGTTCCATCACATCTCAGTTATGCAATAAATATTTCATTTCATTTCAGCACTATTTGGAAGCAAACATGTTTTTTAATTCGTATTTCAACGAAATCTACATACAATAGTGTTCTGTTGTTATAATTCTCACTGTATAGATTGCGATTCATATACTGATGAAGGTACTCTTGTAGGTTTCTACGAATCGTTTGCAGTCGCGTATTTGATGATTAATGCATGGTGGAGTACCTCTAATGTGCTGATTAAGGTGCTATGGAAATTTTCTATTTTTTTCTGCTGCGCGGTTCTGTTTGTTGATTTAACATTTGTTCTGGGAGCTTATTTGTGTGAATGTGGATTAGTACAGGTTTTTCTTCTAGCATGTCCATCAACTGTCCTTTGAAAACATCTGCAAAGTAGTGAAATTTCTCACGCTATTTGCAATGGAGTGTGTATTATTCTCTGAGGTGCATGCTGAAAATTGAAAGGTTCTTTTCGCTTCTGTTTATGTATCGTGTATATCTCGGTTTAAGGGGACCTTGAGTTCAACGGGCTGCACATCTACACCTCGCTTTGATTGCAAGTTTCTCTTGATGTACAATGCGATAGAAGATGCGGTTTTGTATCAACACTGAATGACATTAACTAAAGCTGTACATGAAAAGTTACTTAATTATCTGTTACAGTTTAAGAAATAAGGCATTGTGTATAACAGACGGTTCACTTTGGAGGGATTTAGTGAACATAACTAAAATCGTTGTGAAGATATATGTGCCTAATGTCCTGAAAATGTAGTTTCGAGAAAATGAGAAAAGATTGTTCTCAGTGTTTTTGACTCACCGTATGCCTCTTGCAGAACATTCCAGCAGCGTTATTCTTGATGGCCAGTTGCTTCTTTATCCTCTGTAGACTTTTTCAGGAATCTTTTCCTTACGCTGGACCGTTAGTGCTGACTTTTGCAATCCTTTCAGCTTCAACTACTTGCTGACAATCTTTGGCATTCTACACAGCCATCGTATTGTTTCCTGGTTGGATGCCTAATGTGTCTTGCTAATTACACCATCACTGAAACATGACAGCATCCATTACACCTGAGTACTGTCAGTCGAACAAACACTGTTTCTGGTTCTCTTTGCCACACGCAGCTATTAAAACTCTCATTAGGGTTTGGTGTATGGCCATGAGGACATCTGCTAAGTGATTTTGTATCTGCAAGGCCCCTGTATATTGTCTTTATTGTTTCCAAGACTGTACCAGACAAGAAATGTTTATGGTGATATTCCTTGCTTGTTGCATGAGCGTGGCTGGTTCACAGACATTTGTTGAAAGAGCGTTTAAGACAAAATCAACAATTCAAAAGTAGATAAAAAAATAATTTTTTTTAAAGGGGAGAAATTTGTCTTTCAGCTGGTGACAAAAATGTTTTCGAAAATTTCAGTCATTTCACGTCCAGATCCCCTTAAACGTCCGTCTGTCCAACGCAGGCTTTATTAGATTAGTTGCATTCGTTTTTTTATCTACCAGAATAGTTATATCGTCACGTTTTGGCTACTTTATAAATGATGTTGGTGTCGAGTGTGTTTCTGTTAAAATTATGATAATGCCTGCAATAAATAAGCCAGCGTAATCCAGTGAGAACAAATTCTCCATTGTATATAAAGTATCCTTGTCATGTGGGTGACATCATGCTGAGTAATGACGGTAGCACAGTTACATACATTATGTGTGGTGACATAATGGAACTGTCCACACCAAACGCATCCTACATACAAAATACGCAGATAGTTTCCATATGAACCATATTATTTATGTTATCTTTATTATCTATAATCAACCATCCACTCGTAACAGATTTTGTCCTGTGTAAGTAGTGGCTTGTGAAAATAGGCAAAGTCCGAAACTAGTCAACCAACACTAAATAATTAATTAACAACTTGTTGTAAATGGTTAAAAATGTCTTTTCTTCCACATTTTTGAGCTGCGAGACGCGACGCACTGAAACATTTTATATCTTTAAAGTTCATTTCGCATCCATATGCTTCTTGGTACAAGGCATTTGCAATGCTTTGGTGGAAGGGCTAGTAGACCAGAGTCGACCAGAGTTATAGGGCGTGAAAATTAAGGTATACAACTATCGCAATAAAGTAAAAACAGTTGGAAAATTGATGCCCATTTGAAACGTGTGACGTAGCTTCAAAAACGTTCAGGCGTCTTAATAACCGTTGTTGAATAAAATTTCCGTTCGGTACTACAGATCTTCTAAAACGATAGCAGTGAGAACGTCCCTTTCCAGAATTCGCTCTTTGTATACATTACTTTCTGTTTCTTTCGCTCTAGTTGTAGATGTATTTATCACGTTCATGGATTTCTCGTTGGTTGTCTTGCTTACCCAATTATACATACCTGTAGCTGCAGCCCGCATCTCGTGGTCGTGCGGTAGCGTTCTCGCTTCCCACGCCAGGGTTCCCGGGTTCGATTCCCAGCGGGGTCAGGGATTTTCTCTGCCTCGTGATGTCTGGGTGTTGTGTGATGTCCTTCGGTTAGTTAGGTTTAAGTAGTTCTAAGTTCTAGGGGACTGACGACCATAGATGTTAAGTCCCATAGTGCTCAGAGCCATTTGAACCCAACCTGTAGCTGCTTCTGTATTCTTGGAGCAGTGGTTCGTGTAATCCGTTAGACGAACCTATTCTCCAAGAACAAAATAATGCTGTTTCATGTGACTTGACACAGTAGCACTGTCAGTTGAGGAAAAAGAATCGAGGCTGAGAGTGAAAGGCAAATACATACAGACAAGAACTGAGACGAATGTGGCCTGGGCATTGACGCGTCGCAGCAATGTTGCTAGCAACACTATTGCGGCCGCACATTGCCGTAAAATAAGGCCTTCGGCTCTCCCACCTGCCGAGCGGCGATTCTACCTGCCAGGTGGAGATCGGACGGAGAGATTAGAGGACCTTGCATCGATCTTTTCTGGGTGCGAATTTCACTGGGTGCGAATTTCAGGACACCCTGTCGCTCGTTGGCCTTGGTTGGCGTAAAGTGTACGCGCCTTAAGGTGCAGGAGTTGGCCATCGGAGGAGGAGTTGGGACGGAAGCCAGCCTGATGGACTGGTTACGTCAGGATAGGATGAACTCGAAAGCCTTGCTAAACATGAAGGTGAGGCTGATGGGAAGGTAGCAGGAGGTGTCAGGTGCAGGTTTATTAGATTTGAGGAAGAGAAGGATTCAAGAGATTTTCCATAGTTCAGTATGGAAACCCGTGTGTGGGATTACATTGCAAAGGGTGGCTAGCGTTTCCAGGAAGGAGGGGAGGGCATTCTTTCAGGTGTGTGTAGGTTATGCAGTCGCGACCGGGAGCAGTGTTGCCTTTGTTATGGAGTATCTGTTGTATGCCTTGTGTTGTTGTTGGAGTACTGAGTTCTGTATGTGGAATGTTGCCAAGGAACTACATGTTAGGAGCGAGAGGTGAGATGTTAGTATTGGCTCATGGACTGTCGTGAATAAGGAGTAATCCAAGTGGGTGGGTATCGTCAGGGACGGTGAAGGTGACAGAGAGGTGGGATGCAAAGTGGCTGCCTTTGCTTAGGCTGTCGGTTAAGGGGTCATTATCGTCTATGAGTGGGTAGGAGTCTGCTTAAAAGTCAGCATACATTTTCGTACAACCATACCAACCAGTACTGCGTGACATCTCTTATAGCAACTTTGTTCAAATACAAGAGATTGTGTGATGGTAGGATTTAACGCTATTCCTTTGTCTCTTTCTCTTCTTTCAGGCTGAAACTTGTTGTCGTGCGTCGTTCATAATTTCTCGTGTATCTCTTCACTCGCGTCACGGGAGTCAAAAGTCAAGTGATTGCTGGAGTAGGTTCGATATTATTTAGAGGACTGCGGTGTACCGGGAAATCTCGAGCCCCTTAACGCGACTACCGCTTCCCCAGCTCTACCAAGAGGTACTTCATTTATCAGTCTCGCCGAGAAAACGTGAGATTCACAGCAGACAGCTTTGTGGTGTTGATACAGGCGCAGTAGACCTTATATCTCTACTTCCGCTCCTGCCTACCATGATCTGGCAAAGTTGTTGTGAGAGCTGTCCACCCAGTTACTTTACTGTCATGGTCCTTATGTCGCTATTACTGTATCAATTAGCCATGCACGCGCGTGCCCCTCCCCCCCACTACCCCCCCCCCCCCCCCCCCCCCACACACACACACGTATCGTCGCGAGAGCAGCCGAAATACCGGAGATCCCACGTGTCTTGATAGTAACTGAAAGTTTGTGAGCTTCCTTCTTATTTACTACTCGCGTTTCAGTTATTAGTTTTACTTATGACGATGATCGGATGAGTGCAGTCTGCTAAGGACACTATATTGAGATATCACTATTACTTTATTACAGAATTCGTTGAAACCCGTTATTGAATTATAGTGAAAAAAGTATGCCACGGTATGTGGATAAAACTTATAGTGTCATGAATACTTCAATCTTAAACGGCATTCACTACGTGCAAATTACTTCTCACTCTCTACACTGCCTTATAAAAAGAATTAAGTACCCAGGGTCCATGGTCAGACGTCAATGCAGCATCGTACATGTACACACCATCAGCGCATACGTAAATGATTATTAGAGATATCTTATTATGGATTCTTCCATTACTTCCATACTTATACTTGAATAACAAGCACTTTGTTATTGTTCTTCTGGTGTTAGTTTATTTCAAACTAGTTTTTGGCTTATTAGGCCATCTTCAGGAAACAACTGACTTGCGTCTGGAAGGAACACTGGTTCTTAGGTAACCAAACACTATAGACAAAGATATAATCACCTGCATGGAGTGTTGTGTATCAAACTTGTTACTTAACTTTGAAATTACACTTTAAACAATGTACAGTGTTAAGCACATATTTATATGCCGGGTGGCTATAATTAAACGTTTCCTATTTAACACATTATAATACGGAAACCAATTACTGTGCGAGTACCAAACTTGGTAGCATTAATGTCAGGGACGTGGGGAAGAGAAATAACGCAGAACCAGTGCAACTGAAACACTTTTGATGTCCTACTACGTACATCATATCATTACATACCGTAGCATTACTGCTACAAAAGGTTCTTAATATGGCGCCCGTCAGTGTCCAGAAGAATCTGAAAGCGCAGGATTGCATTCTGCACAGCAGAACGAAGCATGTCCGTAGGTATGCTGGCTACCTCTCTTGATACGCTGCGCTTCACATCAGCTCTTGTGTGAATGTTCCTCTGGTAAATCCTGTCCTTCAGGAAGCTCCACAAACAGAAATCACAGGGAGTGAGATCAGTTGATCGTGCTGGCCAAACATATGGAAACGATCGGATGAAAATCATGTTCCTCTGGTAAATCCTGTCCTTCAGGAAGCTCCACAAGCAGAAATCACAGGGAGTGAGATCAGTTGATCGTGCTGACCAAACATTTGGAAACGATCGGATGAAAATCGATCGTTTCCAAATGTGTTTCGGAGAAACAGCTGAACTTCACGAGAGATGTGCGGCGGAGCCCCATGTTGCATGAAAACTGTTGTTCAGTGCGTCTCTCTCCTGCGGGTTGGTATGACATGCTGGCGAAAGGTATCACAGTAACGCTGGCCAGTCACACTGCACGTCTTTGGTCCTTGAGCGCAAACCTGTTAAAAAAATGCACTGCTCCTTTTGTCGAAGCTCTTGTTGACATGTCAATAAGTGCACTGCGACTGGTCAGTTCTGTGAGACTATGAATCACAATGACAGATCACGGCACCTGGTGGCCATAGTTGGAACTGGACGGTGGCGCTGTGACGCATGATAATCAAGCACACCATACTCTGCACATTAATGCTACCAAGTTTGGTACTCGTACAGTAATTAGTTTCCATGTTATAACGTGTTAAGTAGGGAAAGTTTATATAATTTTTGCATCACCCCGGTTCCCAGAACTCCTGCAGATAGACGTTGACTGTGGATATTGTATCACAGACACAGTCCCTTTGACTGTTCAGACATATTACTAAGAATGCCCAAAGATGCAAACAACCATGCATCAGCAGCGCCTATTAGACGGAGGGGGTCCGACAGCCGGTCAGTTCCAGACATTCCACTAGGAAGGAGGCACATGGCTCGTGTTGTCAGCAGTTCAATCATGTCTAAACGGTGAATACCGTCATTCGATCGCGTCCGCATTGTCACTTCGAGCCAGGAAGGGCTCTAAACAAGAGAAGTGTCCAGGCGGCTGGGAGTGAACCAAAGCAATGTTGTTCGAACATGGAGAAGGTACAGAGAGACAGAAACTATTGATGGAATGCCTCCCTCACACCTCCCAAGGGCTTTTACTGCAGTGGATGACCGCTACCTAAGGATTATGGCTCGGAGGAACCCTCATAGCAACGCCACCATGCTTTTTGCGCAGCCACAGGACGACGTGTTACGATTCAAACTGTGCGCAATAGGCTGCACGATGCGCAACTTCACTCCCGATGTCCATGGCGAGGTCCATCTTTGCAACCACAGCACCGCGCAGCGCGGTACAAATGGGTCCAGCAACATGCCGAATGGACTGCTCAAGATTGGCATCACGTTCTCTTCACCGATGAGTGTCGCATACGCCTTCAACCAGTCGTCAACGTGTTTGTAGGCAATCCGGTCAGGCTGAACGCCTTAGACACACTGTCCAGTGAGTGCGGAAAGGTGGAGGTTCCCTGCTGTTTTGGCGTGGCATTATGTGGGGTCGACGTATGCCGCTGGTGGTCGTGGAAGGCGCCATAACGGCTGTGCGATACGTGAATGCCATCCTCCGACCGATAGTGCAACCATATCGGCAGCATATTGGCGAGGCGTTCGTCCTCATGGACGACAATTCGCGGCCCCATCGTGCACATCTAGTAAATGACTTCCTTCAGGGTAACGACATCGTTCGACTAGAGTGGCCATCATGTTCTCCCGACATGAATCCTATCGAACATGCCTGGAATATGAAAAGGGCTGTTTATGGACGACGTGACCCACCAACCACTATGAGGGATCTCTGCCGAATCGCCGTTGAGGTGTGGGACAATCTGGAACAACAGTGTCTTGATGATCTTGTGGATAGTATGCCACGACGAATACAGGCATGCATCAATGGAAGAGGACGTGCTGCTGGGTATTAGAGGTACTGGTATGTACAGTAATGTGGAGCACCACCTATGAAGGTCTCGCTGTATGGTGGTACAACATGCAATGTGTGGTTTTCATGAGGAATAAAATGGGCGGAAAAGATGTTTATGTTGATCTGTATTCCAATTTTCTGTACTGGTTCCGGAACTTTCTGAACCGAGGTGATGCAAAGCCTTTTTGATGTGTGTGTAATTATTTATTACGCTTAACATTGTCCATTGTGTTAAGTGTATTTATTTTTATTTGGTATGGTATCAAGGATGCATTATTTAGATTGAACAGCATTGGTGTTAATGGTAATACAATATTCATAAAGACAGATAAAAGAAATTACATTCATTCCTGATTAGGAAACTATTAGATTAAGTCGAGCCGGGCGCTGTGGTCGAGCGGTTCTAGGCGCTTCAGTCCGGAACCACATGGCTGCTACGGTCACAGGTTCGAATCCTGCCTTGGGCATGGATGCAAGTGATGTCCTTAGTTAGGTTTAAGTAGTTCTAAGTCTAGGGGACTGATGTTAAGTCCCATAGTGCTTAGAGCTATTTGAACCATTTTTTAGATTAAGTCGATAAGACAATAATATCTATGTGAATAGAATAAATCTGGACAAAACTTGGATGAATTACACATAAACAGAGTTATGATTCTCTTTGTCGGAACGGGCACTAGTGTGTGCTAATGTTGTTCGTTTTAAGTGTTGTGACCAGACCGGGTACGATATATAAGGGGACTGAACAATACCAGATATTCAGTGGTCACTCTGAAGGACACTAAGATGTTGTGTACTCATATGAGACAACATCATCAGCACATGACAGCAATGGGCCTCGTTGTGGGTCTCCTCATGGGCAGCTGGCCAGATCGTGCAAAATCCAAATTTATGGGGCATTCAGATATGACGGTGATTCGATGTTGGACTACATGGGAATGTCAGGGCAAGCACACTCGTCATCTAGTTTCTGGCCGACCACATGTGACCATCAGAAGGGAGGATCGTCGTATTGTGCACCAAGAACATTGTAACTCTTCCACATCTGCACCTGCCACGAGAGAATAATTAATGGGCTCCCTGCAACATGCTGTCATCCACACTCCATTGGCCACAGACAGGTAGCAACTGGGCTGGGGAATTAGTGCCCCATGCATGGGCTGGCTTTAACACCACAACACAGACGACTGCATTCGGTGTGGTGCCGTGACCGAGAAGCATGGGACACTGATGAATGGCATCGCAATGTGTTCAGCGACGACTCGCGATAATGTCTGGACAAGTGCAGCAGTCTTACTCCCAGCGCCACACTGTGAGAAACCAACGAGTATGGCTTCAGGTCGCAACTGGTATTGATAGAGGGAATTCTGACGTCATAATGATACATCATCGACGTGGTGCGCCCTTTCATGTTACCTCTCGTGTGACGATATCATCGTGGTATTTTCCAGTAACACAATATCTTGCACACATGGTATGTTTTGTCTGCATGATGTCGATGTACTCCTGTGGACGACAATATCCTGAGTTCTGTCCGGTATAGAACATGACCAGCTTGGACGCCAACTCAGTGCAAGTGCCCGTTTCCAGGATATCAAGGACCAGATACAGCAGCTGTGAGCAACTGTGCCTCTGGAGAAGCTACAATGGCTTTACGGTACCCTTACCGAACGAATCAGTGCATGTACCCTCATCAGAGAAGGTGCAACGTCACACTGGTAAGGAAGCTCATATTGCTAAGTTCTTCGTTAATTTGACTCAGTTTTGTAATCACTGAAGTAACACCACATACCCTGTCAACACGTGAAGTTTTACTCTTACCATTCTTTTTTTATCCAGACAGTGCGTGTTACTAAATGACTACCCAGGTTCATAGCTTATGGTCCACAGTCCAGCTTGCAGGTACCTATCTGACGGCTCAAGAGGCAACAAAAATTTTCAGGATGTCATATAATTATATTAAAAATAATTTCAAAATTTAAAATGCTGTCATAATCAACTTATTAAGAGATACATTATAAGTTTAATACATTAAGACAAGTATTGTCGACAGAAACTGTGTGTACGTCTTAAGGCAGCATAACTCACGGCGCGCAAACTACCCAGACTATATTCTTCCAGTATTTAAGAATGAGACCCGTTAGCAACTTACATCAAATTTTACACGTAATTTTAAAACTTTGCGAAACTTCTCCCTGACACGCCTAACGTCAAATATTCAACACACTGACTCGTTCTGTATCAGACGTTTGAAGCTGTTTTGCGCATGAAATTTCAAGTTTTTAAAGAATCGGTAGGTTTACTGGTTATTACTACATTTGACCTGACGTGCGACCTTAAAATTCTGGACCAACTCGGTTACCATAGCCGGCCGGTGTGGCCGAGCGGTTCTAGGCGCTACAGTCTGGAGACGCGCGACCGCTATGGTCGCAGGTTCGAATCCTGTCTCGGGCATGGATGTGGGGTGATGTCAAAAATGGCTCTGAGCACTATGGGATGGGGTGATGTCCTTAGGTTAGTTAGGTTTAAGTAGTTCTAAGTTATAGGGGACTGATGACCTCAGAAGTTAAGTCCCATAGTGCTCAGAGCCATTTTTTTCGGTTACCATATGCCTGTACCCTCCGACCGACTTTTTGCGATCACACGCAAAATGGTCAGATGCACCGGGCGCAATATTTTTAGAAGCGCAAAAAACTATAAGATACAGTTTTTACCGTAAAATAAAATATGAGATTTTACGGTCAGAAGGTAGTGGGCGTCATAATTCACGCCCTACATAAAAGTTTTCCAAGAGTTACTATTTAATAAATTTGGTCGTGAGAGTGGAGATTGGC
The DNA here is from genome assembly GCF_023898315.1 of Schistocerca nitens. Lineage (NCBI taxonomy): Eukaryota > Metazoa > Arthropoda > Insecta > Orthoptera > Acrididae > Schistocerca > Schistocerca nitens. The sequence continues at coordinate 79,218,065 of NC_064621.1, read as the reverse complement.
GTCACTCTCGAAAATGCGAGTCGTGAGGCCTCAGATTGCTTGTAGTGGCCTGCTCTCTCCTGCTTCACGACTCCATTTTGTGTTTCTATTCGCAAATGAAAGTTTTCCCTCGTAGCCTACGACTGAAAACACATCAGAAAAAGTAGCCTTTAGGTGCAGCGCGCAGGTAAATAATACTTTTAGAGTGATGCATGGGAAATTTAGTTTATTGACAAACTTGTCTTTGAATTGTGGGAACAGCACCTTTTTAACGCCAGCGCTAGGCAATGCCTCAAGTAATTCGTTATTTACGTGTTAAAGGTTCGGAAGTCACAGTGGAGGTATCCTTTATGGACGTCACTGATATATGGAAATATCAGCTAATGAGATTACAGAACAAATTTGTGACAATTTAATTGGAAGTGGTCTAAAGCAAGACTACTGTTATGACGAGGGCATGATAATGCTGCCACCACGGCTACCCAAATTAGTGGTTTTTAGAGAAATATTTTCAATACACTGAAGCGCGAAAGAAACTGGTAGAGGCATGCGTATTCAAATACAGAGATATGTAAACAGGTAGAATACGGCGCTGCGGTCGGCAGCGCGTATGTAAGACAACAAGTGTCAGGCGCAGTTGTTAGATCGGTTACTGTTGCTAGAATGGCAGGTTATAAAGATTTAAGTGAGTTTGAACGTGATGTTATAGTCGGCGCACGAGCGATAGGACACAGCATCTCCGAGGTAGCGATGAAGTGGGGATTATGCCGTACGACCATTGCACGAGAGTACCGTGAATATCAGGAATCCAATAAAACATCAAATCCCGACATCACGGCGACCGGAAGAAGATCCTGCAAGAACGGGACCAACGACGAGTTAAGAGAATCGTTTAACGAGACAGAAGTGCGACCCTTCCGCAAATTTCTGCAGATTTCAATGCTAGGTCATCACAAAGTGTCAGCGTGCGAACCATTCAACGAAACATCATCGTATGGGCTTTCGGAGCTGAAGACCTACTGGTGTCCTTTGATAACTGCACGACACAAAGCTTTACGCGTCTTCTGGGCCCGTCATCATCGACATTGGACTGTTGATGAATGGAAATATGTTGCTTGGTCAGTCGAGTCTCGTTTCAAATTGTATCGAGCGGATGAACGTCTACGGGTATGGAGACAACCTCATGAATCTAGACTGTTCAAGCTGGTGGAGGCTCTGTAATTATGTAGTGCGTGTGCAGTTGGAGTGATATGGGACCCTGATACGTCTAGATGCGACTCTGACACGTGACACGTGCGTAACAATCCTGTCTGATCACCTGCATCCATTCAAGTCCATTGTGCCTTTCGACGGACTTGGGCAATTCCAGCAATACAACACGACATCTCACATATCAATAATTGCTACAGAGTGGCTCCAGGAACACTCTTGTGAGTTTAAACACTTCCACTGGCCACCAAACTCTCCAGACATGAACATTATTGAGCACATCTGGGATGCCTTGCAACGAGCTGTCCAGAAGAGATCTACATCCCCTCGTACTCTTACGGATGCATGCACAGCTCTGCAGGATTCATGGTTTCAGTTCCCTCCAGTACTATTACAGACAGTACTATTACAGACAGTACTTTTTGTGACAGTATACTGACATAGCGTAGTGTGGTGGCACTGTTACACACTGCCAGATATACTAACCCACATACACAAATCGAAAACATCACGGACCAAACAATCGCGTTAAGTTCTGAGACTTCTTGAACTTTGCTCTCCCATTGGGTTTTTCTTCCACCATACCATGAGAATCATGAAATCCTCCACATCCTCTCCTGAGAATAAGTACGCTTATGACTGGTAAATAGCTGTTTCTTGCACATCCTTGATCAAAGCAACTGAAAATCCGCAAAAGTCCATGAAATATGATATGCAAGTGATAAACAGTTATAGATTAGATCGACTCAGATGTGTAAACATCGATCGACACATCACTCCAGTTTTGAATTGTAAGCTGTTACGTGTATCCGACACATAACTTGTAACAACGCATACTCAAACTAGCTCGTCTTCACGGTCCTTGTGCTTTAACCCTATTACAATAAAATCATCTTACGTCTTAAGACAGCATGTATCAACCATACTCTCCTGGAAGGAATGCTCGTATTACTGCAGGAAAGTCTGAAAATCCGAACCGTGGAATGTAAGTAATAAATGATTATGGATTGGATCCTTCATGATGGGTATTTTTCTGATTGCAGAACATTGCAGGTTCGAGTCGCCAATGTATGTAATTAATTTTTGTTGAACTGAATTGAGATGGATGGAAATATTTAAAAATCAGTGAATATATTTAAACTATGATAAGGTGGCATTGGACATATACTTTGAGAATTTCGTCGCCGTAAGAAGGAGGTTCGTGGGCCACGTTATTTCTGAGCTAGAATGAGATAAATACTGAAAATACAGTTTACATATAATGTTGAAATTTTAGGATCATGGATTAAACAAATAATAAAATCACAATGGCGTTAATCATAACTATAATTACTGAAGTGCACTATGCTACTTACATTGGGAATACAATATTAATCACTAGTGATATGTTGATTATCCGCGCGTCGGTATCTCGTCCATGCGCGGTGGAAATTTCCTTATATAATTACTAGTATGCGCGAGTATGCGCCCTGCAGTACGCAGTGACTTTTTATAAAATTAAAGAGTTTAAATTAGAGCGGCCAGTCTAACGCGTGAGGCTCTCCCTCGACTCCATTCCAGAACAGGTAACAGAAGAAGTCATTAACAAAAGACTAGACATCCTTCCTGTGTCTCACCAGCGATCACATGCGACCGCGCACACGATAACTTGCATTGCCTTTCGTGCTTTATTAAACAGGGTTCTATGGCTAAAAATGTGCCTTTAACAGCCGTATCTCCCAGCGGAAGGGGGGGGGGGGGGCGATACCGACACAGGAAGTACCTTAACTGAGTTTTGTGTCTGTTTAGAAAAGAATAATGTCAGCAGCACTCTACTTCCACAGCACTCCATGTGAGTTGACATGAGAGAAGTAAAGTTCTTAGATACCACGTCTGAGCATCACAGTTGGATCATAAAAATAGCAACAAAAAGTTGGTCATGTAAGCAATAAGAGTGTATACACACTTGTTCATTTACATATAGAATATGAAAAAATATGGAAGAAATCGGAAAATATGGAATGAATGTTTAAAAAAATGGAGAATATGAAAAAATGAAAAACGGTAAAAAAGTAAAAAAATATGGATACGACATCAGCATAGAAGATATCTTTATTTATACATAGAAGTAGTCGAAATTTTCTGACGTTAGCATTAGATCAGAGTTTCTGGAGATCTCCTGGATAATTTCTTAGAAAGCTACAAGTTTTTATCGAGGAATAGAACTGTTGGGATCAAAGTACCATCTGCTCCTAAAACGACTGAGACCTCTGTGCTGTAGTTGAGAGAGCTCACAGCCCCTTGAAAAAATATGTATGGTGCTTCTTATTTTACAGAGGGACGAAGAGACATGACGTCACACATACACTTGGAAATAAAAACGAGTGATACAGATGGAGCAATCAAGATACGTGGCAGAGGGGCGCTGTAGGTGCTTAATGTAACAACCAGATGTAAGAGAGGACTTGACACCTCATATGCTTTGATTGTGGAAAGCTGGTGCATTCTAGAGAGACATGGTGACGGATGGATTGTCATAGTCCTACTACTTCAGTGTCGATGAGGAAAGGGTAACGTTATTTGTGTGGATTCCAAATGCTGTGTATTCTCTCCAAATACACGTGAGTTGCAAGTCATATGTACCTGGAATCGTAAAAACTTGGATGTAATATTAAGTAGCATGATTCCACAAATGGAAAGCGATACACACGGATCATGTATTGATGCTACCACAGATAAAATCACGAAAAGTTTGCTGATGTCAGGTAGCATAATTTTATTTATTTGGCGTAGACTTTCACTTAATACTATGGCACGGCGTTTGTCTAATTTTTTAAACAGCTTATCTTACTTTTAACCATTTTTCGATTGTTCTCTCTCGCAGTATCAGTTGTGGGAAATACACAGTTAACTATTTTAGAGAATAGTTAACGAGCACTGGAGAGAGAAGTCTGGATATACTGTCAGTTCTATTGATGTCCATATCTGATAGCTAAGTGTGCGTTAGATTATGGCCGTCACTGCTGAATTTACGACGTCTCTAGATAGCTCTATCTCAGGACCATACTGTATTTTTATTCGTCAGCCAACGAGCGCCTGTCATTGCCCTATGGTTTTAATGTTTAACATTATTACTATTATTATTATTATTACTATTATTATTATCATCATTATTATTATTTTTGAAAAAAATGTGTGTAATGTGAAACTGGGCGATGTAAAAAATATTGAACAGAAGCACGCGTGTTGGGGGATTGAACAACACTTTGCATACAAAAGACGAATCACATCCACCCTACCCCTGACTCTGGGTACCCTCATCACAGCACAGACATCAACAGTGTAACTACTTCCACACATTGACTATATGACTGAAGGTACTGTCATCTTGGGTCTTTTCTCAGAAATTTTAACTACCGATACGAGTAATCTAAACCGTGTTTGGTAGGTTGGGGTCTAATGCAAAATATTGTCTAATTGTAATTTTAATTATTTAATCTGGAAATTGATTACGGAAACTCATACAAAATAAAGTATTGTAGGTCATTTCCTACTTCAGAGATTATATAAAAGCAAGATTGAGGTCTAATTCTGGATTGTGCGTATTATTTTTTTTCAAAATTACTTGTCTTAGTCTTACTGAAAACGACATCAGAGTCATCTATACATTATTACGAGTTTCCATGTTAGGTTAAATTATCACAGTCTTGTACACGGTTGTCACGTTGAGATGTGCTGTTCACTTGGAAGTGGCATCTTGCATTTTTACTATAGACATCGGGACTGATACCTTCCTAAATATACATCGGTAAGTATGTGTGTCTGGCGTGATGAGTAACGCTATGCATACAAACCAATCATATGGTAGTTGCTTGTCCTTGTTGGACCCACAATCTACCCTGTGGCCCCAGGGTATCCGTGTCGCAGCAAGCACAAAATAGCGTAACTGGATTGCAATCCCAGTCACATTTAGGTGGTATGACCAGAAGATCATATGACTGGAATTGTTGTCCATGACATTTTATCAAAGGTTTTGGCTACTGGTACGAATAACCATCATCGGTAAATGGCATCTGCTGTTGACAGGCGCTATGATATCATATTGCTATGCTAAACTGCATTCCAGTGTTTGTCCTTCACATTTACAAATAGTAATACCTACTGATGTGGGATATAAACCAGCAACTCAGAATTAAAGCAAGTACTGTTGACCTGTGTGGAAGTGTAGAGATTCCAGGTAATCAGAAGTGATAGTGGGTTACATGAAATACCAAATGGGGATACAAACATTAGTATTATGGAATACTATGTTGCTCTACTGGACAGAAAATTACATATCTACATTAGTATGGGATGTATATGCGTTACAAGAATGAAGAACATTTGCCAATGGCACCAGGGAATGGCTGACTATTTGTCTAATCAGTTCGTCAACCACCCTACTGGGGAATGGTACTTCATATACAGTGTAGACAGAAAGAAACTGGTACACCTGCCTAATCTCGTGTATGGCCCCCGCGCGCACGCAGAAGTGTCGCAACACGACGTATCATGGACTCGACTGATGTCTGAAGTAGTGCTGGAGGGAACTGACACCATGAATCCCGCAGGACTGTCCATAAATCCGTTAAGAGTACGAGGGAGTGCAGATCTCTTCTGAAAAGCACGTTGCAAGGCAACACAGATACGCTCAATAATGTTCATGTCTGGGGAGTTTAGTGGCTAGCGGAAGTGTTTAAACTCACAAGAGTTCCTGGAGACGCTCTGTAGCAATACTGGACGTGAGGGGTGTCGCATTGTCCGTCTGGAATTGACCAAGTACTTCGGAATGCACAATGGACACGAATGGATGCAGGTGATTAGACAGGATGCTTACCTACGTGTCACCTGTCAGAGAGCCTCCAACAGCTTGAACAGCCCTCTGCTGACATGCGGGGTCAAAGGATTCATGAGATTGTCTCCATACCCGTGTTCGTCCATCCGCTCGATACAATTTGAAACGAGACCTTTCCGACTAGGCAACATGTTTCCAGTCCTTAAGAGTCCAATGTCGGTGTTGACGGGACCAAGCGAGGTGTAAAGTTTTGTGTCTTGCAGTCAGCAACTGTAAACGAGTGGACCTTCGGCTCCGAAAGCCCATATCGGTGATGTTCCGTTGAATGGTTCGTACCCTGACACTTGTTGATGTCCCAGCAATGAAATATTCACCAATTTGCGGAAGGGTTGCACTTTTGTCACGTTGAATGATTCCCTTCAGTTGTCGTTGGTCCAGTTCTTGCAGGATCTTTTTCCGGCTGCAGCGATGTATGAGATTTGATGTTTTACCGTATTCCGTATATTCACGGTAAACTCGTTGAGCTGGTGCGCTGCTGGCGCCAGTCTCCATCGATTGTAATCCCGATCGTTGTGAGTCATTTTCGATGCCTGCTTGCCTTCTTCGCATCTTTGGCGGATGGCATTTTAACTGCGGTGCGCGCGCTCTGCAACGTTTTGCGTTCAGGTATAAGCTGTGTGAGCGACAGCGACGTGTTGCGCTGGCGAGTGGTCGAGTCGGCACGACGCAGGAGCGTGGTCAGCTACTGCGGTGTGTTGAGCCGTTTGAGTGCAGATCCGCTGCCGACGGTGATTGGGATTTCCTTGAGATCTGGAGGACAGAATTCCTTCGCGTCTGTTACATGTTACTCAAAGTGAATGAACCGGAGTCGTCGAATTGTTCCTTCGTGGGTTCTGTTCATGTTGATTGAATACCCGAATACACTGAAAACTGCAGAATGAGATTTTCACTCTGCAGCGGAGTGTGCGCTGATATGAATCTTCCTGGCAGATTAAAACTGTGTGCCGGACCAAGACTCGAACTCGGGACCTTTGCCTTTCGCGGCCAAGTGCTCTACCAACTGAGCTACCGAAGTACGACTCACGCCCCGTCCTCACAGCTTTACTTCTACCAGTACCTCGTCTCCTACCTTCCAAACTTTACAGAAGCTCTCCTGCGAACCTTGCAGAACTAGCACTCCCGAAAGAAAGGATATTGCGGAGACATGGCTTAGCCACAGCCTGGGGCATGTTTCCAGAATGAGATTTTCACTCTGCAGCTGAGTGTGCGCTGATATGAAACTACTTGACAGATTAAAACTGTGTGCCGGACCGAGACTCGAACTCGGGACCTTTGCCTTTCGCCGGCAAGTGCTCTACCAACTGAGCTAACCCAAGCACGACTCACGCCCTGTCCTCACAGCTTTACTTCTACCAGTACCTCGTTTGGAAGGTAGGAGACGAGGTACTGGTAGAAGTAAAGCTGTGAGGACGGGGCGTGAGTCGTGCTTGGGTAGCTCAGTTGGTAGAGCACTTGCCGGCGAAAGGCAAAGGTCCCGAGTTCGAGTCTCGCTCCGGCACACAGTTTTAATCTGCCAGGAACACTGAAAACTATCTTGATTGTTTCAGTTACTTGTCACTGTATTTGATGTGGCCGCCTGACATGTTGACGGTATTTAAGGGAGCGCTAGCTACGCACAACAAATAGACATGAATCCGTTCTTAATGTGTAGCTAGAGGTCATGCCAACTGGTACGTATATCTGTGCCTGACGTTCAAGAGCAGGCCGAAATAATTTTCCCTATTTCCTTTTTCTCTGTTATTATTTTATCTGTTTGTTCTGGAGAATTGGCTAATCAAATTTTAAGAACCGTTACTGGGCAAGTGGTTCAAAAATGGTTCAAATGGCTCTGAGCACTATGGGACTTAACATCTGTGGTCATCAGTCCCCTAGAACTTAGAACTACTTAAACCTAACTAACATAAGGAAATCACACACATCCATGCCCGAGGCAGGATTCGAACCTGCGACCGTAGCAGTCGCACGGTTCCGGACTGAGCGCCTAGAACCGCTCGGCCACCGCGGCCGGCTGGGCAAGTGGTCACGTAGGTTAGTTCAGTTGTGCTGTGTGTAATTAAAGGCTTACTTATAACAAGTTGGGCAGATATGTTTTGTGTATCAGATGCGCCAGAATGTTGTCTCCCGCTGATGTGTTTGTATTTGAGATAATTGGCAGTGGTCGACGCGAGCAAACTCCGATCGTGGTATCACTGTCGAAGAGGAGAATGTAAGGACCTGGATCGGTGTCTATGGTTACGTTGTTAGTGTCCTGCAGTTCCATCTTTCCGGTGGAGTGTTGTGGTTTTCTGGAAGCTTAATTGTAGCTCAAAGTTGAGTATAGTTCTACTTTACCTTTTGGTCCGTGAATCTCCTGTGTCTGGTAGAACCTATCGGTCTGCTCGCGTCCATCACTAATTTTCAACGTAAAATAGAAACGGCTTCATTTTAAACCTGTTTAATATGTTATTATTATGTTCTGGGGATGAAATGTATGTGAACATCGTACCTGTAAGTAATAGTAAAGAGAAGCTTAGTTGAGTGTATTAATCTGATAACACCTTTAATTTGTCACAATTGCTTAAGATCAGTCCATGGAAAACGTCTTAGTTGTTGGAAGCAGTTTTAGAATTTGATATGAATTGTGTGAAAGCCAGTTTCTATGTAAGTCATGAAACATTCAGTTATGTCAGTTAGATTTGATTAATGGTAGTTTTATGAACATTGTTTAATTAGTGAAAATTGGTTAAGTAAATTTTGAAAGATCTGTGTCTATCGGACTTAAATGCATTAGTATTTTGATCTGAGTCCTGCTGCTGGTTCTGTAGGGCAGGTGCCTTTTATTATAATTGTTGTTGCTGTTGATTTCATTAATTTCATTTGAAATAAAGAAGTGTATGACAACTAAAACTGGTTATGTGTTTAATTTCGAAGTGTCGAAAGGAATAACACATCACTCGTGAAATGGTTGTACAGGAAAATCCCCATTTCTCCGCTACTTCGGAGATGCTGTGTCCCATCGCTTGTGCGGCGACTATAACACCATGTTCAGACTCAATCAAATCTTGATAACCTGCCATTGTTGCAGCACTAACCGATCGAACAACTGTGACTCATTGTCTTATATAGGCGTAGCCGACCACAGCGCAGTATTCTGCCTGTTTATACATCTCTGTATTTGAATATGCGTGCCTATACCAGTTTCTTTGGCGCTTCAGTGTAGGTATGGTTCGTGCACACACGGAAAAGGTCGGAGGATGGCGGCATCATAATTGGGCAGATGAACATTTATGCCTAACGTCGGAAGAAATAAAGAACCGGAAGATTTCCATCAGGGAAGCTGCTAAAAAGTGAATCCAGACGACATTTTAATATCATTTTTTCATTGGAGCCATTGTAATTATCTTTGAAACGTACGTCTGGTATCTAGATACCTCTGTTAGGCGGTACCCACTTTCTAAGATGATAGGCAATATAAGGTAAGTTCCACTTCCATCAAGATTTGATAGCAAAATGGTTCAAATGGCTCTGAGCACTATGGGACTTAACATCTGTGGTCATCAATCCCCTAGAACTTAGAACTACTTAAACCTAACTAACCTAAGGACATCACACACATCCATGCCCGAGGCAGGATTCGAAGCTGCGACCGTAGCAGTCGCGCGCTTCCGGACTGCGCGCCTAGAACCGCTAGACCACCGCGGCCGGCGATTTGATAGCATGTACCTATTGCCACTGACAGAAATGAGTGTTACGTGTGTTGCAGGAATGGCACAGTACATCGCAACACCCTTAAACTCAAAGTATAAGTAGTTTTTACTAAAACTTCTGGGGGAAAAATTGTATTTTCTGCGAGTGAAGAGAGGGTAATCGTTTCTCATTTCATATGCTTATCAACAATGGTTTTCCCCACATCGTTCTTTGAATTACACTTTCTGAAATAAAGACTAGTTGGTTATCTTGCATGGTTCTTAAAGAATTTTTTCCGCTACTTGTGATTAACAATTAGACACCTTTGTTACCTACAGGATTTGAAAAATTTGAAAATTTACAGATGTGGGTTTTTTGTATATTGTAACTGATGCAACGTAGTCGTTCAGTGGTGTGTGTTCTATTAATGGTTCAATTGTTTTCTGGTGATTCAGTAAGAGCTGAGTTTGTGCCACAGATTTTTTCCATTCATTTCAGGCTCAAGTGAGTAGCGGCACAGCCTCACCCAACATGTGAGGTGAGCCTGTCCCACCAAAAAAGATCCCATCAACAGATAAAAGCCTCGTGGACCCACGTTTTACAAGAGGATATGGTGGAGCAACGTTGTAACAAAATGTGAAAGCGGTACAATCATTCGTTGGGAGTCTGTGTAGGTAAAACCATAAAAATCAGGAACATTCTCACGCCATTTGACGGTATATTTGGAAATGTGTTGCAGTTCCACCACACTACGCTAATATAGATATAATGTCAGAAAAATACCGATGACTGCCCATCATGATCAATCTAATCTATATTTGTCACTTACATACAACGTTGTTGGAAATTGCTGGAATTTTCAAGTGCGTTTTCCGATGTGTTTTACGAAAAAAACGTGTCGCCTTACGTGCTTTGATCGCCAGTCTGAGTCTTTTACGGAGTTGCATTAACAAATGTGGTATACAGACTGCTCCTCTTGGCAGCGTCTGGCACTGAACTTGACTTCTGTATTACCCGATTTGTGGTATTTAATTTTGGTTTGAAATCTAGTTCAATGTGTGCTTGTAAGTTGGTCACCTGATGACGTCTCCCCCTAAAATTTAGGGCACACATAGTCAGTAAGCCCATGGCAGAGAGCACTGTGTATCATTTGGAAAAAAAAAAAAACAGATAAAGATTTTTTTGTGGAGGTGGGAAACTAGTCTAGTGTTTAAATATGCAGATGGCTGAACGAGTGTCAGACAGATGCTCGCGCACACAAGTCGCAGATTACTGGATTATTTAAAGTTGGTCCAAACTTTAAGTCACTCTATGCTTATAAGTTGGTCACATAATCATGATGTCTCTCCATAGGATACATATTCTACAAATCCGAGGAAGACGTTACCTTGGGCCATCCGCACAAAAATAGATGAAGGATAAAAACGATTATCTATATGTCTCTGTACGAGCTGCTAAATTTTCTCTTTTGTTGCACAAAATGTGTGTTGGCTGGAAATGTTAGTTCCCAATAGTGTTTTCAGTAAAAGAGCACCGTCCAGTTTCAGCTCACGTAATACTAATATGTTAATGGAATCCATCGGCGAGAAGTTCAGCATTATCCCTTTGGTTGTGGAAATAATCTCCTGCTAAGCTTGTAACGATTCTGTTACAGCATTCCTGCAAGCAACAAAAGAATGACTGCCACGAAGTGTGGCCATCAGCCTCATAAACCACGCAGGCGGACCAAAACCTGTTTATTTCAGTCTTTCTTTTTGTTCTTCACGGGAAACCGTGTGTGGACCTGTCTTGTAATACATCATCATAGTTTACCACTGCATGTGTGAACAAAACGCATATTTAATAATTCCATCACAGTGATCATTCTGTGAACACGAAAAATTTTGGAAATTGAGAACAAATGGTGTGTCATGTATGTTCAGGCTGCGTTTTTACGGCAGGTATTGTGCCTGTGTTGTTAGCAAGTCGAATCCTATTGGTGGTAGGTTAATTGTAATTGCGGGTGCGTCTTTGGAGAATCATCTACACTACTGGCCATTAAAATTGCTACACCACGAAGATGACGTGCTACAGACGCGAAATTTAACCGACAGGAAGAAGATGCTGTGATATGCAAATTATTAGCTTTTCAGAGCATTCACACAAGGTTGGCGCCGGTGGCGACACCTACAACGTGCTGATATGAGGAAAGTTTCCAAACGATTTCTCACACACAAACAGCAGTTGACCGGCGTTGCCTGGTGAAACATTGTTGTGATGCCTCGTGTAAGGAGGAGAATTGCGTACCATCACGTTTCAGACCATGAGAAAGGTCGGATTGTAGCCTATCGCGATTGCGGTTTATCGCTTCGCAACATTGCTGCTCGCGTTGGTCGAGATCCAATGACTGTTAGCAGAATATGGAATCGGTGGGTTCAGGATGGTAATACGGAACGCCGTGCTGGATCCCAACGGCCTCGTATCACTAACAGTCTAGATGACAGGCATCTTATCCGCATGGCTGTAACGGATCGTGCAGCCACGTCTCGATCCCTGAGACAACAGGTAGGGACGTCTGCAAGACAACAACCATCTGCACGAACAGTTCGACGACGTTTGCAGCAGCATGGACTATCAACTCGAAGACCATGGCTACGGTTACCCTTGACGCTGCATCACAGACAGGAGCGCCTGCGATGGTGTACTCAACGACGAACCTGGGTGCACGAATGGCAAAACGTCGTTTATCGGATGAATCTAGGTTCTATTTACAGCATCATGATGGTCGCATCCGTGTTTGGCGACATTGCGGTGAATGCACATTGGAAGCGTGTATTCGTCATCGCCATACTGTCGTATCAGCCGGCGTGCTGGTATGGGGTGCCATTTGTTACACGTCTCGGTCACCTCTTGTTCGCGTTGACGGCACTTTAAACAGTGGGCGTTATATTTCAGATGTGTTACGACCCGTGGCTGTACCCTTCATTCGATCCCTGCGAAACCCTACATTTCAGCAGGATAATGCACGACCGAAAGTTGCAAGTCCTGTACGGGTCTTTCTGGATACAGAAAATATTCGACTGCTGCCCTGGCCAGCACATTCTCCAGACCTCTCACTAATTGAAAACCTCTGGTCAATGGTGGCCGAGCAACTGGCTCGTCACAATACGCCAGTCACTACACTTGATGAACTGTGGTATCGTGTTGAAGCTGCATGGGCAGCTGTACCTTTACACGCTATCCAAGCTCTGTTTGACTCAATGCCCAGGCGTATCAAGGCCGTTATTACGGACGGAGGTGTTTGTTCTGGGTACTGATTTCTCATGATCTATGCACCCAAACTGCGTAAAAATGTAATCACATGTCAGTTCTAGTATAATATATTTGTCCAATGAATACCCGTTTATCATCTGCATTTCTTCTTGGTGTAGCAATTTTAATGGCCATTAGCGTAAATAGTTATTAATATTGGTCGGAAGAGATCTTCATCCTGTCCTTGCAGAAGGTACATTACCAAATGTATTTTCTTGTTAAATAATGCGTTGCAGGAAATCCCCGTATTTTGTTATAGTATTAAGTCACTGTGATTGTGTATAGCGATTTGTTGTGGGAGGATATGCACGGATATTTTCCTAGTTATTTACGAGTGTGATTGTACCATCGCAAACTAATAATATTGCAGAATTTATTTTTATAGAAATATCGTGCTGTCGCAGGAAGTAGTCGCCAGCTTCCCACCATGAAAGCATACACATGTATGTGAGGTCACTCATTATTATTGCACAGATAAATATCGGAGCATCAATTTCGTTAAATGCTGCAGCGTGCTATCTGTCTCATATGTGTGATTAGAATTCTATGCATCGGTCGAAATTACATTAATACCGAAGGACATACTTGGATTGTATTGTAGTTTCTGCAGTAAATATACGGGTATTATACGAGTAATGTCATATATAGTGACACTACTGCAGGGTTTGTTTTTTAGGCATCGTAATTCTAATTGTCTTTATTCTAACTATCTGTCTGGATGGTCCATGCGTAGGCGTTAGTTTTGAAAGCAGGGCGATTGGGGAGCTTGATTATGATTGGTCTAGGGGAAAAGTGCGAAGAGTAGGGAGTGGTTGGCATTCATCCTCAATGCAGCCCACATGTTTTCTCTGTCAAAAATGGCTCTGAGCACTATGGGACTCAACTGCTGTGGTCATCAGTCCCCTAGAACTTAGAACTACTTAAACCTAACTAACCTAAGGACATCACACACACCCATGCCCGAGGCAGGATTCGAACCTGCGACCGTAGCAGCAGCGCGGTTCCGGACTGGAGCGCCTAGAACCGCACAGCCACCGCGGCCGGCCTTTTCTCTGTCGCGTCGGGGCCTGTTGGCAGGGTAGGATGGCTCAGTCGCGTCCGAGACAATGACGTGTAAAGTATTGTAAATTGCTGGGCTTCGCCAGAGCAGTGTTTGCAGACGTATCTATACTCCACATGTCAACATTGGAGGTGTGGTCTATTCTAACATGCACCAGGCTGTCCTTCCGTTGCTTACCTTGAATGACCCGCAGTCGATGGAGATACTGGTCAGCTCTCTAAGTTCGTATTTTGTAGCGTTTTGCTAATTTTAATACACATATAACGTAGCTTTGGTCGAGTCTTGGAAATGCACATGCTATCGCACACATGTCATGTAGGGTGCAGGCGACTTAACAAGAACTTATCTATCGTTCTGTGACATTTATTATACGTACTGTATCTTTGGTTGAAAATCAGTAGCTACTGAAGTGCGCACACACACACACACACACACACACACACACACACACACACACACACACACAAGAAAAATTGAGATGGCTTAGTAATGATTATTTCAGGTAATTTTAGTCACATGCTGCATTGTGATTGGCTGAATCATGACGTCGACATTACGTGAAGTGACATGATGCGACGTCGAGGTGACGTTGAGAGCAGTGGGCGGAAACTCGTGTAACTGAAAAATTGGGTAAAATTATGGAAAATATGGATAAATACGTAAAACTGCAAAAAAATATGTAAAAATATGGAAAATTGAGGAAAATACGGAAAAACGAGAGTACTTACTTATTTTCCAGTGTGGTCTCTGTCGGTACTTCGAATGACGAAAATCGTGTAATATTAAACTTAGTTTGTTATTAATAAAGGCCTATTCGCAAGGTCTCATGTGATGTGACTTTACGTAATTACAGTAACATTAATTTTTTATTAACAAATAGAGACGCATTGACCTTCTTCATATGCTGCACAACTTGAGAATGAAGCTACTCACTCAAATGATCCAGTTATAAAAATGAGGATGGGTAGGGGCCTGAATATTATTGGTCGACATGTGAGTGGGTAGCGAGGGGCTGGAGGTACACGTTCCTGTGGATGACTTTAATGAACTGCCGGTATTCCCTCTGGGGGAGAGCAGTGGAGGGTGATGTCAAATATAACCAGCACAAATGTAAAGCGGAAGTCCTTATCAGTGACATTGAGATAAGATCGTTATCTGTCCATATATGCCCAATGATAACCGCGCGGATTGCCTATCCCCCTTGTGGTCTTGAACCCGCCCTGCTATCTAGCTCCTGGACACACGCATGTAATGCGGAACTGATTACTGCTTGCCACGAGAGCCTGTCCCACCAGTATAAAAGGAGGTGTGACATTTCTGTTGTCAGCAGAGAAGCAGTAACAACAGAATGCATCAGCGAGGTCGGTGATTTCGAACGCGGACAAGTAACTGGATTTCACCTGAATAACAAATCCATCCACATTTCAACCCTTTCCTAGGTCGACCGTTGGTAATGTGATTGTGAAGTCGAAATGCACAGCTGAACCAAGACCAGAGAGACTTCATGTATAGACGATCTGGCACTGTCGAACATTGCGGAGACTGGTTCTAAAAAAAATCGCATGAAGTCATCGGAAAGAACCACTCGTGAGTTCAGAGCGGCCGCCCGAAATGTTCCAGGCACAATGAGTGTGTTTAGGAGTTGAAAAGAATGTGGTACAGTGGTTGAGCAGCTTCTCATAAACCACACAGTTCTGTAGTAAATGCTAAGAGCGACTCCACTGGGCGGTAGATGACTTGAAATGAGCGATGAATCACACTGTTCCCTGTGGCCATCCGATGGAAGGGTTTAGGTTTAGCGAATGTCTGGAGAATGTTACCTACAATCACGTGCAGTGACAACAGTGAAGTACGAGTAGATGATGTTGCGGTATGAGGGTTCCGCTTAAGAAAATGCGGAATTGTATCAGCATGAAATTCACCGTGTCATAAAGCAGCATCTGTGAGGCAATGTTTGTGGGTAATAATTCCTGAAGTGGAATGGCCTGCAAACAGTCTTGCCCTGAGCCCATGGAACAAATTTGGGACGAGTTGGAACGTAGACTCCATCACAAAGATCACTACCTTCTCTGGTTTAGGTTCTTGAGGAAGAGTGGGCTACATTCCTGCACGCACATTCAGTCACCTCATCGAAAGTGTCCCCAGCAGAATTAAAGACGTCATAAAGGGGAACGGTGGACAGACCCCATATTGATGTCCACTAACAGGTGACCGTATACTGGGTGATCAAAAAGTCAGTATAAATTTGAAAACTGAATAAATCACGGAATAATGTAGATAGAGAGATACAAATTGACACACATGTTGGAATGACATGGGGGTTTTATTAGAAGCAAAAAAATACAAAAGTTCAAAAAATGTCCGACAGATGGCGCTTCATCTGATCAGAATAGCAATAATTAGCATAACAAAGTAAGACAAAGCAAAGATGATGTTCTTTACAGGAAATGCTCAATATGTCCACCATCATTCCTCAACAATAGCTGTAGTCGAGGAATAATGTTGTGAACAGCACTGTAAGTCATGGCCGGAGTTACGGTGAGACATTGGCGTCGGATGTTGTCTTTTAGCATCCATAGAGATGTCGTTCGATCACGATACACTTGCGACTTTAGGTAACCCCAAAGCCAATAATCGCACGGACTGAGGTCTGGGGACCTGGGAGGCCAAGCATGACGAAAGTGGCGGCTGAGCACACGATCATCACCAAACGACGAGCGCAAGAGATCTTTCACGCGTCTAGCAATATGGGGTGGAGCGCCATCCTGCATAAACATCGTACATTCTAGCAGGTGTTTATAAGCCAGGGTGGGGATGATACGATTCTGTAACTTATCGACGTACCTCTCACCCGTCACGGTAGCAGTTACAAAACCAGTAACACGCATTTCCTCGAAGAAAAAAAGCCCAATAACGGTATATGTGGTAAATCCAACCCATACCGTGACGTTCTCGTCGTGCAATGGAGTTTCCACGACAGTTCTAGGATTTTCGGTAGCCCAAATTCTGCAGTTAAAAAAAAAAAAAAAAAAGGTTCAAATGGCTCTGAGCACTATGGGACTTAACTTCTGAGGTCATCAGTCCCCGAGAACTTAGTACTTAAACCTAACTAACCTAAGGACATCACACACATCCATGCCCGAGGCAGGATTCGAACCTGCGACCGTAGCGGTCTCGCGGTTCCAGACTGTAGCGCCTAGAACCGCTCGGCCACTCCGGCCGGCAAATTCTGCAGTTGTTGGCGTTGACAGACCCTCGGAGCGTGAAATGAGCTTCGTCGGTCCACAAGAAGTTACTCAACCAATCGTCGTCTTCCGCCATCTTTTGAAACGCCCACACCGCAAATGACCTCCGCTTTACTAAATCACTTTTATACACGATTGTCATGCGCAGTCACTGACGTTTTGCTGTCCAGCGCCATCTGTCGGACATTTTGTGAACTTTTATTTTTTGGTTCTAATAAAACCCCATGTCATTCCAAGCATGTGTGTCAATTTTTACCTCTCTATCTACATTATTCCGTGGTTTATTAAGTTTTCAAATTTATACTGACTTTTTGATCACCTGGTATTTTTTATCAGATAGAGCAATACTTGGTTATGGACCAAGCAGCAATCGGTATTGTAATTGTAAACTGTCGAAGCTGCGTTGGTAAAGTACCGGAACTTCAAGCGCTGATAGAAAGCACCGAAGCTGAAATCGTTATAGGTACAGAGAGCTGGCTTAAGCCAGAGATAAATTCTGCCGAAATTTTTACAAAGGTACAGACGGTGTTTAGGAAGGGTAGATTGCATGCAACCGGTGGTGGAGTGTTCGTCGCTGTTAGTAGTAGTTTATCCTGTAGTGAAGTAGAAGTGGATAGTTCCTGTGAATTATTATGGGTGGAGGTTACACTCAACAACCGAGCTGGGTTAATAATTGGCTCCTTTTACCGACCTCCCGACTCAGCAGCGTTAGTGGCAGAACAACTGAGAGAAAATTTGGAATACATTTCACATAAATTTCCTCAGCATGTTATAGTCTTAGGTGGAGATTTCAATTTACCAGATATAGACTGGGACACTCAGATGTTTAGGACGGGTGGTAGGGACAGAGCATCGAGTGACATTATACTGAGTGCACTATCCGAAAATTACCTCGAGCAATTAAACAGAGAACCGACTCGTGGAGATAACATCTTGGACCTACTGATAACAAACAGACCCGAACTTTTCGATTCTGTAAGTGCAGAACAGGGAATCAGTGATCATAAGGCCGTTGTAGCATCCCTGAATATGGAAGTTAATAGGAATATAAAAAAAGGGAGGAAGGTTTATCTGTTTAGCAAGAGTAATAGAAGGCAGATTTCAGACTACCTAACAGATCAAAACGAAAATTTCTGTTCCGACACTGACAATGTTGAGTGTTTATGGAAAAAGTTCAAGGCAATCGTAAAATGCGTTTTAGACAGGTACGTGCCGAGTAAAACTGTGAGGGACGGGAAAAACCCACCGTGGTACAACAACAAAGTTAGGAAACTACTGCGAAAGCAAAGAGAGCGTCACTCCAACTTTAAACGCAGCCAAAACCTCTCAGACAAACAGAAGCTAAGCGAAGTCAAAGTTAGCGTAAGGAGGGCTATGCGAGAAGCGTTCAGTGAATTCGAAAGTAAAATTCTATGTACAGACTTGACAGAAAATCCTAGGAAGTTCTGGTCTTACGTTAAATCAGTAAGTGGCTCGAAACAGCATATCCAGACACTCCGGGATGATGATGGCATTGAAACAGAGGATGACACGCGTAAAGCTGAAATACTAAATGATGTGTCGGCAGCGGGGCCAACACCTTGTAGATCGAAGTGGCTGAAAGTGCACGCTAAACTAACGCAGACGGGCGTGAAGTACTGGAACATGAGACTTATTAATGAATAAGAAGAAAAGTACGTAGCTGGAATAATATACTTAACTTTATTCTCTTGTTGGAATACATCTCTTGAATAGTAGTAAGCTATAAGCACTGATACAAATGGCGCCTTGCTAGGTAGTAGCTATGGAATAAGCTGAAGGCTATTCTATCAGTCTCTCGGCAAATGAGAGGAAGACTTGGTAGGTCTGGTCGCAAGCTATGTCGTCCGTACAACTGGGGCGAGGTCATGTCCGTGTCTTGTGACCTGCCATGTGGTGGCGCTAGGATTGCGATTACACAGTGGCGACACGCGGGTCCGACATGTACTACAGGACCGCGGCCGATTTAAGTTACCACCTAGCAAGTGTGGTGTCTAGCGGTGACACCACACTAAACACCTTTCTCCAAAGCTGTTTCACAGAGGAAGACCGCACTGCAGTTCCTTCTCTAAATCCTCGCACAAACGAAAAAATGGCTGACATCGAAATAAGTGTCGAAGGAATAGAAAAGCAACTGGAATCACTCAACAGAGGAAAGTCCACTGGACCTGACGGGATACCAATTCGATTCTACACAGAGTACGCGAAAGAACTTGCCCCCTTTCTAACAGCCGTGTACCGCAAGTCTCTAGAGGAACGGAGGGTTCCAAATGATTGGAAAAGAGCACAGGTAGTCCCAGTCTTCAAGAAGGGTCGTCAAGCAGATGCGCAAAACTATAGACCTATATCTCTGACGTCGATCTGTTGTAGAATTTTTGAACATGTTTTTTGCTCGAGTATCATGTCGTTTTTGGAAACCCAGAATCTACTATGTAGGAATCAACATGGATTCCGGAAACAGCGATCGTGTGAGACCCAACTCGCGTTATTTGTTCATGAGACCCAGAAAATATTAGATAAAGGCTCCCAGGTAGATGCTATTTTTCTTGACTTCCGGAAGGCGTTCGATACAGTTCCGCACTGTCGCCTGATAAACAAAGTAAGAGCCTACGGAATATCAGACCAGCTGTGTGGCTGGATTGAAGAGTTTTTAGCAAACAGAACACAGCATGTTGTTATCAATGGAGAGACGTCTACAGACGTTAAGGTAACCTCTGGCGTGCCACAGGGGAGTGTTATGGGACCATTGCTTTTCACAATATATATAAATGACCTAGTAGATAGTGTCGGAAGTTCCATGCGGCTTTTCGCGGATGATGCTGTAGTATACAGAGAAGTTGCAGCATTAGAAAATTGTAGCGAAATGCAGGAAGATCTGCAGCGGATAGGCACTTGGTGCAGGGAGTGGCAACTGTCCCTTAACATAGACAAATGTAATGTATTGCGAATACATAGAAAGAAGGATCCTTTATTGTATGATTATATGATAGCGGAACAAACACTGGTAGCAGTTACTTCTGTAAAATATCTGGGAGTATGCGTGCGGAACGATTTGAAGTGGAATGATCATATAAAATTAATTGTTGGTAAGGCGGGTACCAGGTTGAGATTCATTGGGAGAGTGCTTAGAAAATGTAGTCCAGCAATAAAGGAGGTGGCTTACAAAACACTCGTTCGACCTATACTTGAGTATTGCTCATCAGTGTGGGATCCGTACCAGATCGGGTTGACGGAGGAGATAGAGAAGATCCAAAGAAGAGCGGCGCGTTTCGTCACAGGGTTATTTGGTAACCGTGATAGCGTTACAGAGATGTTTAATAAACTCAAGTGGCAGACTCTGCAAGAGAGGCGCTCTGCATCGCGGTGTAGCTTGTTGTCCAGGTTTCGAGAGGGTGCGTTTCTGGATGAGGTATCGAGTATATTGCTTCCCCCTACTTATACCTCCCGAGGAGATCACGAATGTAAAATTAGAGAGATTAGAGCGCGCACGGAGGCTTTCAGACAGTCGTTCTTCCCGCGAACCATACGCGACTGGAACAGGAAAGGGAGGTAATGACAGTGGCACGTAAGGTGCCCTCCGCCACACACCGTTGGGTGGCTTGCGGAGTATGAATGTAGAAGTAGATGTAGATGTAGAAAAGTCAGTGTAAACAGCAGCTCCTCTGCACCACTGCGATACGTCAGTGTTTGCAGTAACCGGAGCCTACCTCCGCGGTACTGTGCCCTGCCCAACGCTGAATGGAGCACATGAATTGTTCCTGAAAGACCCTGAATTTTGCTACAGAACTGCTTGAACTACAGTCGCAATACTGCAAAGAGCATCCTCGTGTGTTTGACACTGGTGAACCGTTAGCAGCAATAGAGAAACTTATGTACTTCGTAAGAGAATATGAGCTATGAGAAAAATATGAGCAGTGGTACTTGTACTCTCTGTTACGGCGTAAAGCCAAGCGGCGGCACGCCATTCGGGAACGACAGGGATGAGAAGGCTGTGAGAAGCAGTCAGCCAGTCGCATGCCGACCGGACATCCCTCCAGGACGACAACGCGACAGCAGTGGTCTCTATGTGAAGAGGACATAAGCGCCGCGACTAACTAGTGACGGCCCAGTTCAATAGCAGCTTCAAGATTAGCGGCTTCGATAGCAGCGTCAACGCTAGACACTTCGCTGGTACTGGTACGACTTGGGGTCGTTTATACTGAAGAAGATTGATTATTTCGTTTGTCGCCCTTTGCTTGCGACACATCTGTGCAACAGCCACAGTATTGTATCTTTTCTTATTATAATGATACTCATTAATACGACTTGTTTGATTATTTGTCCAGCGAACCGAGTGTGAAGGCTTGCTAGACACTACACTATACACAAAATCCGTGAGCTGTGGTGGATTTAAGCTCATGCACAGTGAAACTGTTTGAATTGTTAGTTTGTGGGAAGGGAATGTTACAAGCTGGAGCAATACACATCAAACATTTATTTCACACATTTTGAGTACATCAAACATCAAATATCAAGAATTCCCGAAAGGAATTTCGTTGAATCTATACACAGAGAGGAAACAGGACAATTTTCATTATGATTAAATAAGAAATCATTTTGAAAGTTAAAGTATGTAACACCGATGAGATTCTGATCTTAACAAGCAATTCTTTTCTTTGCCAATTATACAACACTATTTCTGCATTAAACTGACAGAAGATATTCTCACGTCGCCCAGTTTTATTGAGCAACAATCAACGTTCCCCGAGAAGAAAGATAATACCTTTAACTTACGATAGAATATGGATGCAAATGTAACGAACTATGAAAATACTAAATAAATATTAGGACGAGTAGGGAAAATGTAACACATTGCGTTCTCTTATATAGTGAGTTACAGATGGTTACATTTGTAACATATATTTACTGAAACACCAACTTTATGACACATTGATTTACATGCAGGTGAATAACATTTTGTTTTTCGATACATACTACAACACAGATTGGGTCTGCTACTGGATTTGTAACTATGAAAGTGAAACAACTCCTGCTTCTCGTCACATATTTATTCAATAAAAGACTCACGGAATAGGTTTCGGTAGGGAGCTGTACGAACAGTGATCTTTCTATTTGCACTGTTTGACGCAGGGAATGACGGTAGGAGGGCAACTTCTCTTGAATTTCGCTTGTATTCCGATATAATGATATTGGGCAAAAGGAAGATGAATGTCTGTCCTCATCACAACTTCAAAAAATTACTTTTTTCTGTTTAGAACATGTGCGTTAAATGTGAGCAAAATACTAATGTCGAGTGGTCGAATAATTTATGTATTTATCGTGATAAAAAGGAAGATAAAAGTTTCAAGTAATAACAGAGAGCCATAAGGCATCATATTATTTAAGAATGAAACGCAAAGTGACCATTTTGTATTAAATCCAAGAAGCGGACAGCTCAGAATTCTGAACAGCGTCATAACAACAAAAAAGGTCCGCCTGCGTTTGATAAACTGATAACCTCCGTTACACACAAAACTGTTTGAACGTTCACAACAGTAAGGGCCAAACAGAGCTTTGTCAGCGCCACTGCGGTTTAAAACTGAAGATAGGCAACGCGTAGGCAGAACAGGTAATGAGCGGATTTCGAATGATAGTAGGCGTCTATCAGAATAGAGTAGCTTTCACTAAATTATGCTGTAATCTTGAGGAAAAAAGTAGCTGACTTTTGGAAAGCGTAAGACAGGTTTACGTATTTAATACAATGCCCAAGTTAACTAAGTTTAACCCTTTTAATTTCTTTAGCGGAATATGTACTTGATTTGAAATTCCTCGTTCACATATGGGAAATTGAAATGATGGCAGAGTTTAGCTGCTAGTCACGATTAGAGCGTCAACGGCGAAGTAAGAGAGAACCTGTTTGTGGCGCTACTCCAGACAATTTGATGTCTTTAAGTAGTTCTGACGGAGAAATGCGTGGGTAATGTTGTTAATTGGGTACTACTTTTCTTGAAAAATGTTTGGGAACTGAACACGAACTGCCTTTTCACAGGCAGTTTAATAATTGCTCGTAATCAACAGCAGTAAACGAGTTGGCCGTTTCACGGCCGCGCAGCCTCACTGGAACGGAGGTAGTTTGAGGTCACAACGATACTTCTGGCGTATAACACTTTGCCGCTTTAAATAAACATAAAAATCTTCTGAGCTATTAGACCGCGTCATTTTCCACGCTTACTTTTTCTGCGAGTCGATGAAACGATCCCACTGACGCGATATTCTTCAGGAATCTTCATCCTTATGAGGGGCTCCTGAAGAGGAACCCAACAATGTGACTGAAACGTTGAGTTGCTGACGATTGTTTATTATCGAGATTTATAGAAATGATCGCAGATTTAAATGTTGTCGATTCAACTAAATGCGTAAACTGGAACCGTCACGTAGAAAAAGGCGAAAGCGAATTAAAAGCAATGTTTGCTTGGCAGAACCCTTGGAAGGTGCCAAAAATCTCTTGATGAGACAACCCACACTTCACTTGTCCGTCTTCTTCTGGAACACTGCCACGTGGTATGGGTTTCTGTATGGTAAGACTGACGAAGGACGCTCAAAAAGTTCATCAAAGACTGGCATCTCGTTTTGCATTATCATGAAATGGGGGAGAGAGTGTCACGTATTCCATAAGCGAGTTCGGGTAGCAATAGCTAAAACAAAGGCGACATCTTTTCGCGGATTTCGACCACCAACTCCCTCCTGCGAGGCAAAAATGACTATTGTATAAAATGATAGGTTGAGATGTTCATTTTTCTCAGGTGCTGTTCAAGAGTGGTATGTTATAATCATGTATATGTTAACGTATATCCTTCTTTAACTCGGATGTAGTGCACAACCAATGGCTGCAGATTTTTGGTAGATTAGTTACACTCTAGGACAGAAAAAATGACGCGCCTCCAAATAATTATCCGAATGGGATGAAAATCGATAGATGTGTGTACATGTACAGACAAATAAGTGGATACAATTTCAAAAATATTGGATGATTTATTCAAGAATTAGAGCTTCATAAATTGTGTAAGTAGGTAAGGCATTGGTCCACCTCTGGCACTTACACAGTTATTCAAGAGAGTTATCCAGCTCTGTCAATAAGACTTGTTGGATGTCCTCCGGAGGTATATTGTGCGACATTCTGTCAAACTGGCATGTTGGATCGTCAAAATCCCGAGTTAGTTGGAAGGTCCTGCCGTAATGCACCATACGTTCTCAACTGATGAAAGATCCGGCGATCGTGCTGGCCAGGGTAGGGTCTGTAAAGCACGAAGAAATGCAGTATAAACACTCGCCGTGCTTGACCAAGGATCATCTTGCTCAGAAGTAAGCCTGGGATGGCTTACCATGAAGGGCAACAAAACGGAACGTAGAATACCGTCGACGTACGGCTGTGCTGTGAGAATACCGCGGATGACAGCCCACGGGGTCCTGCTATGTAGAGGCATGGCACCCCTGATCATCACTTCTGGTTGTCAGGCATTATGGCGGGCAACAGTCAGGTTGGTATTCCACTGCTCTTCGGCGTACCCCCAGACACGTCGTCGGCGTGAAACATCGTTAACTGGAGTAGAATTGTCTTCAGTTCTGCTTCGAAGTGAGGCCCGATGGTCAGCGAAGACGTTTCTGTAGACGCACTGGATAGGAGTGGGATACCAACATGACTGTTGGCCACCATACGGCTCGACCAGGAATTATGGTCTGGGGTGCGATTTCTTTTCATAGCAGCTCCCCTTTGGTTGTCATCCGTTGCACCCTAACAGCACAGTGGTACGTCGACGATATTCTACGCTACGTTCTCCTTCATGGCAAGCCATCCTGGACTTACATTTCAGCAAGATAATGCCCGCCCGAACGCGGCGATAGTTTCTTCGTGCTTGACCCTGCCTTGGCCAGAAAGGTCGCCGGAAGTGTCCCCAATTGAGAACTCCTGGAGCGTTATAGGCAGGACTCACCAACCAGCTCGGGATTTTGACGATCCAAAGCGCCGATTGGACAGAACTTGGCACGATATCGCTCAGGAGGACGTCCAACATCCCTGTCAATCAATGCCAATAACTGCTTGATTTAGAAACTTCCTGGCAGATTGAAACTATGTGCCGGACCGAGACTCGAACTCGGGACCTTTGCCTTTTGCGGGCAAGTGCTCTACCAACTGAGCTACCCAAGCACGACTCACGCTTCGTCCTCACAGCTTTACTTCTGCCAGTACCTCGTCTCCTACCTGCCAAACTGTGAGGACGGGGCGGGAGTCGTGCTTGGGTAGCTCAGTTGGTAGAGCACTTGCCGGCGAAAGGCAAAGGTCCCGAGTTCGAGTCTCGGTCCGGCACACAGTTTTAATCTGCCAGGAAGTTCCATATCAGCGCACACTCCGCTGCAGAGTGAAAATCTCATACTGCTTGAGTAAGTGCCAGGATTGACTTGCTCAATTTGTGAAACCCTCTCTCTTCAATAAATAATCCAATTTTTTTTCTGAAATAGTAATCTTTTGTTTGTCTGTTCAGGTACTTCACATCTACCGATTTCCGTCCCATTTGGATAATTCCTTCGTGGTGGGTCTTTTGTTTTTTTTTTTAGAGTGTCTAACAATGTCCAGTCGGCGGCGCAATGAAGAATCTAATGTACACTTATTCAGTCCTCAAGCTGTTGCTTAGAGAGGAACAGTAATAATACAGAGAACAAGAGCTCTTACGGTAAGTACTTTTTTTACGTATCAATTTGTGGTGTGATAAATACATGATTCGAAGCAGTCGTTTGCTCCATCTCATACAGAATTTTGGGAGTGCGGTGCTCCTGGCTGCCGCTTGTCTCGACTTCCGCGGAAGACCAGCCGAGGCGTCTACAGGCGCCTGCTGTATTCCGCAGTCACTGCGAGCACATAACAGGCGGCAGCCCGTCCCCGGAGAGGTGCAGACTGCTCGACGATTAGATGTCGTCCAGGTTCCACTCGTCCTGCAGCAGCTTGTCCATCAGCTGCTCAACCCTGTCGTAGACGAGGTACGGAACGTCCTTGGCCAGCAGAAAGTCCAGGTGGTTGAAAGACAGCAGCGGCACCAGCTCGCTGAATACCACGTTGGGCAGCTTCAGTGAGAATTCTTCAACGTCCTGCAACGGTAAACAGTATCGTGGTGAGACGGAATATTTTTTGCGTGTTTATTTATTTATCTATTTCTGTCATATTTGTGCCTTGCCTTAATTTTGTAAATTTTATGTACATAAATGTTGTACATACACAACTGGCGATTAAAATTGCTACACCACGAAGATGACGTGCTACAGACGCGAAATTTAACCGACAGGAAGAAGATGCTCTGATACGCAAATGATTAGCTTTTAAGAGCATTCACACAAGGTTGGCGCCGGTGGCGACACCTACAACGTGCTGACATGAGGAAAGTTTCCAACCGATTTCTCATACACAGCAGTTGATCGGCGTTGCCTGAAGAAACGTTGTTGTGATGCCTCGTGTGAGGTGGAGAAATGCGTATCATCACGTTTCCGACTTTGATAAAGGTCGGATTGTAGCCTATCGCGATTGCGGTTTATCGTATCGCGGCATTGCTGCTCGCGTTGGTCGAGATCCAATGACTGTTAGCAGAATATGGAATCGGTGGGTTCAGGAGGGTAATACGGAACGCCGTATTGGATCCAAACGGCCTCGTATCACTAGCAGTCGAGATGACAGGCATCTTATCCGCATGGCTGTAACGGATCGTGCAGCCACGTCTCGATCCCTGAGTCAACAGATGGGGACGTTTGCAAGACAACAACCACTTGCACGAACAGTTCGACGACGTTTGCAGCAGCATGGACTATCAACTCGGAGACCATGGCCGCGGTTACCCTTGACGCTGCATCACCGACAGGAGCGCCTGCGACGGTGTACTCAACAACGAACCTGGGTGCACGAATGTCAAAACGTCATTTTTTCGGGCGAATCCAGGTTCTGTTTACAGCATCAGGATGGTCGCATCCGTGCTTGGCGACATCCCGTTGATCGCACATTGGAAGCGTGTATTCGTCATCGCCATACTGACGTATCACCCGGCGTGATGGTATGGGGTGCCATTGGTTTTGTGACGGCCTTCGTAGCGACAACACTTCGCTGTAGAGACGGCCTACGAAGTCACCGCCACACTTTTAATAGCGGGCCGACCGGTCCGCTGGAACAGTGAACCGAAAGATTAAAACCCAAACACTCGGATTAAATGAAAGTCGGTACTTATCTTTATTAACGACGATACAGAACACAGTGGTGAACATGGTCTACAGAAGTCTGTCTAGTTCGAGTCAGAGCGGCTTGGTCAGCGTCGGCTGACGACAAACAACAACTCTGCTGCGATGAACACACAACTGACTAGCAGGTACACAATTCGGTGGCGAGTATACAACTGAGCGGCGAATCCAGAACTGTCCTAGCGCTCGCGACTCCAGCGCTTAAGAAGCCAGAAGCCAGCGGTGGCGCGCGCAGACTTGCGGCGATTTCCTGTCTCGCTGGCGCTGTTTATGCGGACGGCGTCCGGACTTTGATGCTGCCAACCTTTTTGGCAGCGGGTTCGGTTGGCATTACTGGCTAGGATATAACAATTGGTTACACGTCTCGGTCACCTCTTGTTCTTATTGACGGCACTTTGAACAGTGGACGTTACATTTCAGATGTGTTACGACCCGTGGCTGTACCCTTCATTCGATCCTTGCGAAACCCTACATTTCAGCAGGATAATGCACGACCGCATGTTGCAGGTCCTGTTCGGGCGTTTCTGGATAAAGAAAATGTTCGACTGCTGCCCTGGCCAGCACATTCTCCAGGTCTCTCACCAACTAAAAACTTTTGGTCACTGGTGGCCGAGCAACTGGCTCCTCACAATACGCCAGTCACTACTCTTGATGAACTGTGGTATTGTGTTGAAGCTGCATGGGCAGCTGTACCTGTACACGCCATCCAAGCTCTGTTTAACTCAATGCCCAGGCGTATCAAGGCCGTTATTACGGCCATAGGTGGTTGTCCTGGGTACTGATTTCTCAGGATCTATGCACCCAAAGTGCGTGAAAATGTAATCACAAGTCAGTTCTAGTATGATATATTTGTCCAATGAACACCCGTTTGTCATCTGCATTTCTTCTTGGTGTAGCAATTTTAATGGCCAGTAGTGTACATGTGTTCCGTAATTTAAGTACTGTGCCGAGAGAAATTAATATCAGTGTAAAATCAGAGGAACAGGAAGATGTAGAAAGTTCTGTGCTTGTGCACAACTTGAACACCTCGAATAGCTGAAATCACAGCTCGAGAAATATCCGGTTCCGCTCGATCTTTCGATCGCCCCGCGATCCAGCGACTTCTGTTAATATTCGGTTGGTGCACAACTTCGTAGAAGGTTTAATAAACACAACACACATAACAGAGACTTTAGCCGCCAATAATACATTCTCCTTTACTGTTACAACAATCTGCCAACACCGGTTCTGCGACTTCAGGAATCACGTGCTTTTGAGGCGAATAACTCTTCAAGTGATGGGCGAAGCGCATTTGCTTCCGGAAAGGAAGTTCCTTGAAGATTGTTAGACAGAGAGCAAAATAGATGAAAATCTGAGGGCGCAAGATCGTGAATAATGTTGAAAGGGTAGAGTACTACTCGATATAGAAAAGATTTGCCTCACTGGGTTCACTGATGTCCGTTGTATAACAACATATTTCGTTGTTGTTGTCAGAACAGCGGTTTTATGGTAACACTGTTTCATTCAATACACTGAAACCGGATACTAATGTAGGAAAGAAGGACAATTTTTATATTTAATTATTCATATGTGGACTCCCTTCAAAAATAGATCACTATATCGAGTTTTGTGATGTTTGAGAAATGAGTGAATGGTTTGTTGTGCGCTGACGACAGATAGTGGATGTAGAATCCGTAATTATCTTTGAGACAGTCCTCTGGTCGCCTTTGGCGGAATCAAAGAAAGAAAGTATTCCAGAGCACTGGAGTGCCTCGAGTGTGGCTGACGGTAACAGGACCCCTCCCCCCCCCCCCCACTTCTGAGGAAGCGTGGGATGGCCTGGTGAACGGCCATGATCCGACACTCTGTCGCTGGTTCCTGAAGTTGAAACACCTATTTTCTGTGTGCATAAAACAAAGGAATATGGGAAATGTATGTATGTGGAATATTTAAGAGAAGCTAGAAATAATGATTTCCCTTTTCAGAATATCGACGAGAACAAAACTTTTTGGTGGGAGATTCATGTAAAGGTAGGCAGGTAAAACTCATGGGTAACTTAGGATTCTCTGGTAGTGACCAACGGTCACAACGAAACCACGTGTGGTAATTTTAAGCTGAAATACTTGCGTGTGGTAATTTTAAGCTGAGATACTTGCGTGTGTAAATTTGAGCTGAGAATGTTTAATAATTGCGTGAACAGAATTTGAATTAGGAACAAGCACTTCCACATGGTGCGTACTGATTTCGTCTCAATCTGACCAAGAAACAACGGAAAACAGAACCGCTTGTGCAAACTTTCAGTTGAGGATCCGTGTGTGAGGTAATTAAGTAATCATGATACCAAAGTTACCGTTATTAATTACATTCGTGTGAAGCAAGTTAGACATTTTGGTACTCTGAGAGAGATAAAGGTGAGTTAGCCATCTGTCCAGCAACACAATGAGGGTTACATTGCAATGGAAGATGAGCATAAATCCTCCAGAGTATGTGGTAGGTCCGTAGGAAAGGTTATTCGAGAAATTTAATCCGAAAGTCTGTGACTTGGTAATCTGGGTTGAAATTTTTTTGTGGGGAAGATTTCACATGTACTGGCTATGGTCGGCTGTTCTGTTTTATTTTACATGTTTTATCTGCATAATTTGAATGTGTCGACTTAGTTACAAGTACTGAACCATAAAGCAAGAATTTTCTTTGAATATCCTGATCGCTAGTAAAGTCTCAAGGTTACTAATAAATGAGGTTGTGAGAGTGAGACAGAGACAGAAGTAGTGGGTATCGGTACCAATCCAGAAAGTCCACTATAGTAATCAGGAAAACATTAAGAGACCATACAATATTCAAATATGTACGTAATATCATGCCCAAAGGGCAGAGAATTCCTTGTTTTTTTTATGTTTAAATGTACTGGAGCAAATTTTGTATCATTGCGGTGGTAGAATCTCAGAAAAAAAAGAGGAGATATGAAACAAAATGGTGATCATGATCTTTCAGTAGAGGTAGCTATTTTGTTCAGGCATTTTTGCCATAAGCTATTACTAGAATAGCCATGCTCTGATTAAAATGAACGCAATAGAATGGAAATATGGTCACGCCAAGGTGGAGTGAGTCCATCGGAAATGTTTACAGACAGTGCCACATTTAAAATTTATTAGTCAGATGCGTTTAATTCCGCTGCGTTGAGATAATTACACTACTGCCCATTAAAATTGCTACGAAGATGACGTGCTACAGACGCGAAATTTAACCGACGGGAAGAAGATGCTGTGATATGCAATTGATTAGCTTCTCAGAGCATTCACACAAGGTTGGCGTCGGTGGCGACACCTACAACGTGCTGACATGAGAAAAGTTTCCAACCGATTTCTCATACACAGACAGCAGTTGACCGGCGTTGCCTGGTGAAACGTTGTTGTGATGCCTCGTGTAAGGAGGAGAAATGCGTACCATCACGAATCCGACTTTGATAAAGGTCGGATTGTAGCCTATCGCGATTGCGGTTTATCATACCGCGACATTGCTGCTCGTGTTGGTCGAGATCCAATGACTGTTAGCAGAATATGGAATCGGTGGGTTCAGGAGGGTAATACGGAACGCCGTGCTGGATCCCAACGGCCTCGTATCACTAGCAGTCGAGATGACAGGCATCTTATCCGCATGGCTGTAACGGATCGTGCAGCCACGTCTCGATCCCTGAGTCAACAGATGGGGACGTTTGCAAGACGACAACCATCTGCACGAACAGTTCGACGACGTTTGCAGCAGCATGGACTATCAGCTCGGAGACCATGGCTGCGGTTACCTTTGACGCTGCATCATAGACAGGAGCGCCTGCGATGGTGTACTCAACGACGAACCTGGGTGCACGAATGGCAAAACGTCATTTTTTCAGATGGATCCAGGTTCTGTTTACAGCATCATGATGGTCGCATCCGTGTTTGGCGACATCGCGGTGAACGCACATTGGAAGCGTCATCGCCGTACTGGCGTATCCCCCGGCGTGATGGTATGGGGGTGCCATTGGTTACACGACTCGGTCACCTCTTGTTCGCATTGACGGCACTATGAACAGTAGACGTTACATTTCAGATATGTTACGACGCGTGGCTGTACCCTTCATTCGATCCCTGCGAAACCCTACATTTCAGCAGGATAATGCACGACCGTATGTTGCAGGTCATGTACGGGCGTTTCTGGATACAGAAAATGTTCGACTGCTGCACTGGCCAACACATTGTCCAGATCTCTCACCAATTGAAAACGTCTGGTCAATGGTGGCCGAGCAACTGGCTCGTCACAATACGCCAGGCGTTACTCTTAATGAACTGTGGTATCGTGTTGAAGCTGCATGGGCAGCTGTACCTGTACATGCCATCCAAGCTCTGTTTGACTCAATGCCCAGGCGTATCAAGGCCGTTATTACGGCCAGAGGTGGTTGTTCTGGGTACTGATTTCTCAGGATCTATGCACCCAAATTGCGTGAAAATGTAATCACATGTCAGTTCTAGTATAATATATTTGTGCAATGCATACGCGTTTATCATCTGCATTTCTTCTTGGTGTAGCAATTTTAATGGCCAGTAGTGTAAAAAGAAAAAAATTATAGCAAAACAGTTGGGTGATAAGGCTTTGCTATCAATGTCCGATGGACAAATGCTACAAGCACTCCCTTGGTAGTTGTTGACAAGAAATATCAGCCGTGATGGTTACACATCGGGGAAGCAATTCAAAATACGCCACAACGTCACTGTTCCACCAGATGCATAACATTATCTTTTGTGGATGTGCACAGGTCTTTCTATGGGGAGTTGCTGCTTTGTTTGGGCTCAGCCATTCCTTTCTTTTCCTTATGTTAGCATAAAGACACCATTTTTCGTCACCAGCAACGATACAGGATAGGAATGTTCGGTGTTGTTCATGAGTTCATTGATGACGAGCAGGCAAATATGCATATATGGACATTGCTGATTTTTGTGATTTTGCATTTTCTCCATTGCGTGCATACGCCGCACGCTGGTGGAATGATCACACTTCATCACATGTGCCAGTTCTCGAGTACAATGACGTCGATCAATGTGGATTAATGTGTTTAAATGATTTCTTTAAACCCCGAACGTCTTCCTGAA
Organism: Schistocerca nitens; assembly: GCF_023898315.1. NCBI lineage: Eukaryota > Metazoa > Arthropoda > Insecta > Orthoptera > Acrididae > Schistocerca > Schistocerca nitens. Next base: position 79,185,371 of record NC_064621.1, on the reverse strand, counting down.
TGTAGAGTGTCACTTATGTCAAAACGATCCTCCTTAAAACGTGAAAACCATTTTCTTGCTGTGCTTTGTGGAATGGTATTATCCCCATAACGGCGTAAATGTTTCTGGTTGCCTCCGCTGCTATCTTCCCTCTTTTGAATACAAACAGCAGAATATGTCGGAAATTTTCCGAATTCTCCATTTGGCACTCGATTTTCTAGCGTCCACACCTCCACTTACTATCTACAAACGACAAAACGCCAATACCTAAACTCAGGTAGCAACAGTGAGCTACACATAAAAAATGACTATCGATAAACAAACCCGTAGCAGCAGGAATACCAACTTGGCGAACAAAAGCGCTACGATCTTATGCACCAACCAATACAATCTCCACAATGTTATTAACGTACTACAGATTTTGATAATAAAATAACTGCGAAATACGAACTGCATAATCTTCTACGGTACAGGTCATATGTAAAAACAGCAACTAATGAATAAATAAACCATCGTAATCACGAACAGTCTAATTCAAGAGCTTTCCCTTATGCTCCCATCTAGTGACATCTGTCGGTACTATCTCCATGACGTGCTTTCACGACTGTAATTCTAGTCTAACGTTAGAGATCAGAGCAGGAGATTTTTTGAAATGGAACATTTAACTGGGGCAATTGTCCCCAGTACCAACAGATCACCATCGTTGGTACAGCTCTCTACATATCGTATTTTTCTTCGTTATGAGAAGCCCAGCAACATGAGGTATTAACTACCGGCTGATAACAAGTAAAGTTTTTAAATAGCATATTAGTTGCCATCTTAATCTCTTCCACCACACCCACACATGCATTACGATGCAAAAGGTACTCATTAACCAACACCTGAGCTTATTGCTAAGATTTTACCTTTGTCAAAAATTATAATGGTTGCACCAGCAGCTACTGCAAGCAAACCGTGTTACTTGAACAACGACATAACATTCGTGCTTGTCAAGGTGTGTGCTCATGTGTTGAGAAGAGACTTGCACCACCATTCATGCCTTTTCTTGCATGTGAGGTAGACGCAGGCACGTGACCACTAGACGCAAAACACACAACTGTAATGCAACTTACGGGCACTGTCCAAGTCAATAAACAGTGGTACACTAATATACCACGGAAATTAATTCCTTACTAATGCGAACAGTACATGTCTTTCCCTCTCTCCTTTTTTAAATTCGTTTCTATCGTCTCATATACTCTGAATCATTCAGTTCGTGTCAGGCCCTGTACCTTATGGTAATTAACACTAGTCCCAGAATAGGCTTACATTCTCACGAGGATAAGATCAGACTATTCTACAGTTAATAGTAAAAACTGACACAGAAGAAGGTATTTGAGAATAGAAGCAAAAACGTCCCCCTGAACGAGGCGCTTAGAAGATAAATGCGAACGTATGATTACATGTGTCACTATGATATTCCACTTAGTACAGGCGTACGCTTAAGATGTAAGAAAGAAAAAATAAATAAAAGAAAAAAGAAAAAACGACGGACCACGAAGGACTCAACCGAATAGAACGGAAATCGGTACATGTGATGTACATGCACTGAAAACAAATGATTACAATTTCAGAAAAATTGTATGATTTATTGAAGAGAAAGAACTTTACAAATTGAGCAAGTCAGTAATACGTTGGTTCACTTCCGGCCATTAAGCAGGCAATTATTCGGCCTGCCATTGACTGATAGAGTTATTGGATGTCCTCTTAAGATACGTCATGCCAAATACTGTCCAATTGGTGCGTCAGGCCATCAAAATCCCGAGATGGTTGGAGCGACCTGCCCATAATGGTCCAAACGTTCTCAATTAGGGAGAGATGTGGTGACCATACCGGCCAAGGTAGGGTTTGGCAAGCGCGAAGACAAGCAGTGGAAACTTCTGCCGTGCGCAAGTGAGCATTATCTTGTTGAAATGTAAGTTCAGGGCAGCTTTACCATGAAGGACAACAAAACGGGACGTAGAATATCGTCGACGTACCGTTGTAAGGGTTCCGCGGATGACAACCAATGGCGATCGATCATTCCTGGTCGTTAGGCCGTATAGCGGGCGAAAGTCGTTGGTATCCCACTGCTGTCCAGGACGTGTCCAGACATGTCTTTGCTGGTCATCGGGTCTCAGTTAGGAGCGGGAATCATCACTGAAGACAACTACTCCCATCAATGAGGTCTCAAGCCGAATGTGCCTGACATCACTGCAGCCGGCCTTGTTGGTGTACAGAGGTCAATGTTAGTCGGGGCAAGTGGCGCCCCCGTCTGTGAGCCGCCTATTAATGGTCCCTGTTGTCACTGAACACCAGAAGCACATCGGGTCGATGAAAATGATGAACCCGGGCCTCTAAGTTCCTCTCTGACGATTGCTCGATCCTCATGCCCTGTCGCCTCTGTTGCTCGTCCATTTCCTTTTAGACGATGTGTTTGGCCATGGTTCAAATGGCTCTGAGCACTATGGGACTTAACATCTGAGGTCATCAGTCCCCTAACTAACCTAAGGACATCACACACATCCATGCCCGAGGTAGGATTCGAACCTGCGACCGTAGCAGTCGCGCGGTTCCGGACTGAAGCGCCTAGAACCGTTGGACATGATTCATCCATTCATTCGTCGAATTGTGGCATCGCTCCTATTCAAACGTCGAGCAATTCTCCTATTACTCGAACCGGCTTCTTTGAGAACAACAACACGTCCTCACTCAAATGCTGACATCTGCTTATATTGTTCACGCACCTGTCTGCGAGGGATAGTTGGTGGCAACTGGGTACACGGAATGAAATTCGCAAAGATGTTATGCCCTGATTCCGACATGTCCCTTAATTACTATCTTTGTCAGCTGCGCTGTGAAATTGCGCTGCAGCGTCACGCATTCATGCATCGGCCGCCAAGGTTTACAATTTTGCATTTCCTGTCGATACCTGAACGAATATCAATTTGTGACCGATTTGCATAACTCCTTCATGGTGCGATGGTTTGTTTTTGTCTTTTCGATTAAGTACCCATCTATTGGCCTCTAACTTTTTTACCAAAATAAGTTGCCGTTGCGCGTTACAGTTTGCCAACACATGACCACCGTCGCAAATGAGGAGCTCCGTAAACCTTCAGTCGTGCCAGCAACGTAAGTAATTCTCGACGTTAGCTTTAACCTTATTCGCTCGTAATAAATGAATACCATTCTCAAAATCCTCCATATGGTTTCTAGTTTGTCCTGTTATAGCTGAGCCACGAATTATTCGTTCTCTGTCTTGTATATTACAGGTAACTTTCCCACCATTTTCTCGAGCAAGCTATAGCTTTTAGCCGGGATCCATACTCTCTGTGGTTGGCATTAGCTGACATTATTTAAATAAACACCCCGGCATTTGGCTCTTTTAGTGTTTATTTAAGTACAACCCAGGTTTCTGCATTAATGCGACCTTCAAGAATTTGATTTTATGTCTTTAACATACATTACAGGACACTTAACATGTTATCAAGCTCAGAGTTGGTCGTAAATTAAGAAAAATATTGGCTCCCCACGAAATTCCAGATGTAAAATGACTATACTGTAACAGATTAGAAAAATAAAAGTGGGAGCGCGTCATATTTTAAAAACATGCTTACGTTGATAAATAAAAGATCAACATATCTTCTTAAAACGTAATAATAGTGCAAGCAAAGGTTTTGATTTCACTCTCATTACGTTTTAAGGGCACGCGCTCATCTTTTATTTAAGCCTGTTTTTATTACATATGACGTGCTCTCACGATTATTCAGTGATCTGTTACAAGATGGCCATTTTACATCTGCAGTTTCGTGCGGAGCCAATATTTTTCTTAATTTATTGTCAACTTTGAGCTTGATAACATAAGGGGGCAGGACGTCAAACGGGCCGACATGAAGCATGAGAGGCACCACAGGACATTTTAATTTCCACTGTCTATACTTTTACAAATAAAGTCATAAAAATTTGTCAGCATGACCAGGAAGGATTCAGGGTTCACACTCACAGCAGCGGAAGTTCAAAAACATAACTATTGTTTTTCCACTCACTAATGGCTGCATTTGCTGCTGTAGCTACACTTTTCTTCATATGTAAGAGAGATCCTTCGATGAATTTTGCACAGCATACAAACCATACTTACAGGTGTATAAAACTCTTGAATTTATTTAATTTATGAAAAAATAAATGAGATCTTACATTTAAAATTTAATGTTTAGAAGAAACTCAAATTTTATTGTTAATTATCTCAATTTTTACCATCGTTTTTAATAAATTTGGAAAATTCTAGAGTTTCATACACCTGTAAATATGGTTTGTATGCTGTGCAAAATTCATCGAAGAATCTCCCTTACTTATGAAGAAGAGTGTATCTATAGCAACAAATGCAGCCAATAGTAAGTGAAAAAATGTTGAAATTTAACACAAAAAAAGTTATTTTTCTATGTTTTTGAACTTCCACCTCTATGAGTGTGAACCCTGAATCCTTCCTGGTCATGTTGACAAAGTTTTATGAATTTATTTGTAAAAGTATGTAGACAGTGGAAACTAGAACATCCTGTGGTGTCTCTCTTGCTCCAAGTCGACCCATTGGACGTGCTACGGCCCTTAAGTGTCTTGCAATGTATGTTAAAGACATAAAATCATATACTTGAAAAGGCATAAAAGGTCGAAACCTGGATTGTACGTTGTGGTATACACCACTTCTAACAAACACCGAACAGCGCGCTCCAGTACGCGGCCGCCAAACACATCGCTGGCCGCACTTCTCTGGGCGGCCCGCTGCTTCCATCGCTGGCCGTCTCCCTTACGTGGCCGAGAAATACATCGCTGGCCGCACTTCTCCGGGCGGCTCGCGGCTACCATCGCTGGCCGCCTTCGCGCGCGCGCGTTTGTCAGCACACAGCAATTGACTACGCCAGGAAACATTGCGATTGGTTTTCCCTGGAAAACAGCGACCCCAGCCGACGGCTCCATTAACTAGCAAGCCTTATATAAACCCGGCCGCCGCCGCAAACGACAGTTCTCATCGGGAAGTGCAGTACGCCGTGTTCCAGCTGCCTGTGGAGGACTCGCCGCACCACTCGAGGTTACCTGGCTGCTCGGCGGAAATCTAGCGACTTCACTTCGAGAGACTGAACTTCACTGGACTTGGGGAATAATTACGGGACGTGCACTCCACTATGCACATTTGGAGATTGGTATAACCAAACTTTAAGTATGCATTACTTCTGAGTGTGAGCCTGGGTAGATCCTTGGCTAACATAATTGTTAAAAAGTGATTTGTGATTTAATAAACCAGACTGACGAGGTTATTGTGTTATTCCTGGTTACAGCACAGATATGCAATAAAAGTCACATGGCAGTGCGTTCCTTTAAAAATTATTGTACGACTGTTTCTCAGCAACTAGCATTGTTGTTACATGCCCATCCCTATTACTGAAGAAGCTGTTGAGCATTTTGTGATTTGCCGCGCGGGTTAGCAGCACGGTCAGGGGCGCCTTGCTCCCCCGTCGGAGGTTCGAGTCCTACCTCGGGCATATGTGTGTGTGTCTGTGTGTGTGAGTGTGTTGTCCTCAGCGTAATATAGTTTAAGTTAGATTAAGTAGTGTGTAAACTTAGGGACCGATGAACTCAGCAGGTGGGTCCCATAGGAATCTACCACCACCATGTTGCGATTTAGATTTGTTACTTGCGCTGCCCAAAACTTGACAAAAAAGTACGAGTAGAAAAGATTTGTTGTAAATGGACGTTTCTTTCTAGTATTTCCCGCTCTGTTACGTACTTATCTGTACATTTCCTGTACAAATCAGTTTCTGTAAGATATTGCGTTTTCTTCAACGTATTTACTTACTCTGGTAAAACAAGCAGCGGCCCACAGCCCACAAAACAAACTTGTATACAGGCGTGTGCTTTCCGATAGCTTCATTCTGTTGATAAGGCGCGTTTTCTGTCACACTCCGAACTTTGCTGAACCGTATCTGATCGTCCCAGATAGCGTTATCTGGCAGAAACTGGAGCACATGGCAATTGTCCACCCCATGGAGCTGCACAACGGTCACCGGACGTAACGAGCGGACTGGCCATCCTTCTGCCGGACACTGATCCCTGTGTGTTTCCTCAAATGCTGAACTACAGCTGTTAAATGAAAATATTAATCTACGCATCCAAATTCATGAGCAACACTATCTTTTGGTTGCAGCCAGACTTCTTATTAATGGCACACTGGTCAAAATAATCAGGGGATCAAGCAGGATACTGTTAAATCTCGAGGAGAATATTGTGTAGGGCACGGTTTAGAGTAAAACTTATCTGTTTTACCACAGAAAGAGAAAATAAGTCGTTCTACTCACATTTCATACGACTAGGATATACGTGCAGGGTTACAATTATTGAACTATATGAAATAAAATCGTCATAGCTTTTAAATGGTTTGCGTTAGGACGTTCAAACTGCACGGTTGCCCGCGGGGCATGCTGGGAATTAATATGAATGGTTTAGCGACGAAGCCCACCTTAAAAAAAAAAAAAAAAGGTTCAAATGGCTCCGCCGGCTGCGGTGGTCTCGCGGTTGTAGGCGCGCAGTCCGGAACCATGCGACTGCTACGGTCGCAGGTTCGAATCCTGCCTTGGGCATGGTTGTGTGTGATGTCCTTAGGTTAGTTAGGTTTAACTAGTTCTAAGTTCTAGGGGACTGATGACCACAGCAGTTGAGTCCCATAGTGCTCAGAGCCATTTGAACCATTTTTTGAACCATCAAATTGCTCCGAGCACTATGGCACTTAACATCTGTGGTCATCAGTCCCCTAGAGCTTAGAACTACTTAAACCTAACCAACCTAAGGACATCACACACATCCATGCCCGAGGCAGGATTCGAACCTCCGACCGTAGCAGCCACGCGGCTCCAGACTGAAGCGCCTAGAAAAGCACGGCCACACCGGCCGAAGCCCACCTTCATTTGGATTGGTTCGTCAATAAGCAAAACCCGCGCATTTGGGGGACTGAGAATCTGCATTTCGCGATCGCGAAGTCTCTTCACCCTCAACGGGTGACTGCATGGTGTGCAAGGTCCAGTCACGGAATAACCGGTGCGATATTCCTTGATGGCACAGTGACTACCGAACGATACGTGAAAGGTTTTGGAACTTATTTCACCCCCATTATCCAAAGTACCCGACTTCGACAAGATGTGGTTCATGCAAGACGGAGCTCCTCCACTTCAAAGCACGAGAATGTTTTAATGTCCTGTAGGGGCACTTTGGGGACCGCATTCTGGCTCAGGGGTACCCAGAGAGCACCGGGCCTCGATTGGCCGCCTATTCTCCGGGTTTGAACATATGCGACTCATTTTTGTGGAGCTATACTAAAGACAAGGTGTACAGCAATAGCCCTAAAAACTTTACTGGGCTGAAAACAGCCATTCAGAAGGTCATCGACAGCATCGATGTTCCGACACTTGAGCGGGTCATGCAGAATTTGGCTATTCGTCTGCGCCACGTCATCGCCAAGAATGGTAGGCATATTGAACATGTCATAAACTAAATCTGAATATCTATAGTGACGTTTACATGTTGAATAAAGTGCCTACTAGCCGTAGTTTGTAACTAATTTACGTTTTTTTTTTTCATGTAGTTCAATAATTGTCGCCCTGTACATGACTGAGAAGTCACTGTTAGCCAATGCTAGATTTGTATCGGTACGTGGTGAAATACCTGTAGTGTACTACATTCTTTAACACCATAAGCCGTGGAAGATCAAGATCGTAGTGCTTGGATTAAAAAACGATGTGTCGAAGAATCTATGACGGAAATGAAATGAAGGTTCAAGAATGGGATTAAAATTCATAGTGGAAGAATATCATTAATAAGATTCACTGATAACATTGCTTTCCTAAGTAAAGGTGAGGTAGAATGACAGGAGCTGTTAAATCGAAGAAAATTCTAATGAGTACAGAATATCAATCGAGAGTAAATGGTTCAAATGGCTCTAAGCACTATGGGACTTAACATCTGAGGTCATCAGTCCCCTAGACTTAGAACTACTTAAACCTAACTAACCTAAGAACACCACACACATCCATGCCCGAGGCAGGATTCGAACCTGCGACCGTAGCAGCAGCGCGGTTCCGGAAGGAAGCGACTAGAACTACCCGGACACAGCGGTCGGCAAATCGAGAGTAAACCGAAGAAAGAGGAAGGAAACTGCTGCAATCAGTCCACCATGTTCATCAGATGCAGAAAGCTGCAACACTGAAGACTTTGTAGAAGATACTGAAAATAGTTTTGACGACTGGGATGAAGATGAATGTGTGGGGTGTGGTGAAATCTGTTACGAAATCAACAAAAAAGACGATTGGATTTAGTATATTTCCTGTTCACGATGGTCACATGAATGTTGTTCATCATTTGCTAATTAGTGTAATAGCTGTGGCTGGAGAAAAATATCCTAAAGTTTTCACAAAATCTACAAATCAATGAAACTCCAGTGTTCGCTTACTATTTACAAAAAACTGATAAAATTGTTTTGGTCTGAAGTGTCTTACTGTATTCATTACTACATATTCCAATAAAAATATGTGATTTCCATTCACTCTTTTCTTCATGTGTAGCAAATTATTTACGTGGTCCATCTCTCCCACTACACTGGTCCATCTCACCCACACACCTACGTGTGACATGGACCGCTGATGTATATTTTTATTTCGTTGTGTGACTTGCACTTTGAGTGGGAGGGCCTCAATAATGTACTGTATGTAAGTTTATGTGACAATCTATAGGAAAATACAAAAAAAAAATTAAAAGCCGATGAATTTCATCCTAAAGAGAAAAAGTGGTCCAACTCTCCCTGAGTTACCCTATCTAGTGCACAACTGGGACCTCGTTCCAAGAGTGTAACAACGCCAGTGTACGTGGGCTACGGCTGCTGACCAGTCATCACGTTTTACAATGAAACGAATACCGTTAGCTGCATACAGGCGTTGATGTAAGTCAACGGGGACAGTTGAAAATGTGTGCCCCGACCGGGACTCGAACCCGGCATCTCCTGCTTACATGTTCTCGGTGCGGACGTCGCAAGACACCCGTTTCAGTTCGTTGTTGATCCATTAACTCAGTTTTTTTTTATTACAGAGGGCAGCTAATCCTCTGCCCGAACATGCTGAGTTACCGTGCCGTAGATCCATCTGAGCCAACGAGGACACAGAGGATAGTGCGACTGCAAGGATTTATCTCTGGCATGCCTCCCGTAAGACCCACATTCACAACTTATTGTCCCGCACTATATTCATAGTGCCCCTGCCCATCATACTCATTACTCGCTGCATTACCGATGATTCTCCTAAAAGTTCGGTCAACGTTTATGCATCCGCACAGAAGAAGATGGTCAAATGTCCGGTGAGCCTTAACTACTCGTATATATATATATATATATATATATATATATATATATATATATATATGAAGATGTGTTTGTTTACATCAGTTATATTGTTATGATGAACGAAGTATAAACAGTAGTGTTAACTCTTCTCAGTGTATAACCGATAGCGCCGAACGCCACTCAGCAAGAAGGGTGGACACAGAGGGCTCACAAGAATTTCTGCTACATTACCGATACTAATAAATTCTGTGACTGCTGAAAATATACTGCACAAGTCAGCACAGCTGCAGTGAGACACAAACATACCTGCCAAATAGATCTCTCCATTGACTTGTGAATACACATTTTATTAATAGTGTGAACGTATATCTGACGATAATGGCGACAAGTATTGCCGCACAGGGTATCCGCGCGGTCAGGGCGTATTGTCACGGTCCGCGAGCCTCCCCCCCCTCCCCCCCCCCCCCGCCCCGCCCTCATGTCGAGGTTCGAGTCCTCCCTCGGGCATGGGTGTGTGTGTCGTCCTTAGCGTAAGCTAGTTTAAGTTAGATTAAGTAGTGTGTAAGCTTAGGGACCGATGACCTCAGCAGTTTGGTCCCATAGGACCTTACCACAAACTGCTGAAAATTTTTGCAACAAGTATTCTTCCTCAAGAAGTGGAAAATTCAGAGGGGGAGCATCACTGCTTAAACGTGGACTGAATGAACATCGAGCAAGTAATGGAAACGGAAGAATTATTCTTGACAGGGAAGTCCATTGTGTGCGTCTTTATCACTCTCTCGACATTGTGGTAGTGAAGACAAATCTTCGTGAAAACGCGGAAGTTTCGATGTCATGAAAATGGTGAAGAAGGAAATTATTAGAGCCTGAATAAATTAGAACAGATGCAACAGATTACTTAGCCTATAGCGCCAGTGGTGTTGTCAATTTTCATGGTACAAGGGCTATCGGGAGACTATTGATTCTAGCTGAAAATCAAAATACACTAAATGCCCGACATACCGCGGATTCGGACATAAAGGATTTAGAAACTTTGTTCTAGCCTTAAAACGCAACAGTATTAATTCAGCTGCTGGATTAGGACGTCAATTGAGAATTCAAGGCTCTTTATTCCCGTGAATTTTCCATTTCTAGATCGGCTTGAAACATAAACTTCACGTAGAAAATTTTATTGAAATTATACTCCCAAACACGAGGTGTGGAAAAACAAAACCTACAAACATATCAGAGATCATGGTACCGTGAAATTAAAAATAACCACTGGAAAGCTTACGTTTGAGAACATCGGTAACTTCTCATAAACCTCGTGCGCTACAACACTATCTGGCATAACCAATTCCAACAGAGCAGTAGTGTTAAATTAAATATGAGCGTAGAACTACATAAACACGAATCATATAAGCAATAGAACTGGTAAGAACAAAGTTATGACCTACAGAATACCATAGAAACAGACAGTTTGTAACGTAGAACAACGCTGATTCAACTGCCAATACAGGTATCACCAATTTAGCCCTGGAGGGAAGCATGTAAGGTAAACATCGTGGAGCGAGACCAAGAGATGAATACACTAAGCAGACTCAGAAGTATATAGGTTGCAGTAGTTACATGGAGATGAACAGACTTGCAGAGGATAGAGCAGCATGGAGAGCTGCATAAAACCAGTCTTTGGACTGAAGACCACAACACAATTAGACAGCTTCGGAAATAACTGCTCCAGCTAAGGTTTAAGATCTACTACAGCTCCACTAACATCAAAAGAGCAAACTTACACAGCAGGGACAGCGATATCAAGACAAAGTGATGTACACAGCGAAGCATAATACTGTTCCATAACATTTTAAATTATCTAATTAAAAATCTGAAATTATGTACCAAACTACGTATTTCCGCTGATGACCTAAAATTGCAATCACGCCTAAAAAGGCTATTATAATAGAAATACATAAAAAGTTTTGTATCACCCCAGTTCCCAGAACTCTTGACGATAGACGTTGACTGTGGATATTGTATCACAGACACATTCCCTTTGATTGTTCAGAGATGTCACTAAACCCGCCCAGAGATGTAAACAACCATGCATGAGCAGCGCCTATTAGACGGAGGGGGTCCGACAGTTCCAGTCATACCACCAGGAAGGAGATACACGGCTCATGTTGTCTGTAGTTCAACCATGCATAGACGGTCAATACCGCGGTTCGATCGCATCCGCATTGTTACTTTGTGCCAGGAAGGGCTCTCAACAAGGTCCAGGCGTCTCGGAGTGAACCAAAGTGATGTTGTTCGGACATGGAGGAGATAGGAACTGTCGATGACATGCCTCGCTCAGGCCGCCCAAGGCCGCAGTGGATAACCGCTACCTACGGATTATGGCTCGGAGGAACCCTGCCAGCAACGCCACCATGTTGAATAATGCTTTTCATACAACCACAGGACATCGTGCTACGACTCAAACCGTGCGCAGTAGGCTGCATGATGCACAACTTCACTCCCGACGTCCATGATGAGGCCCATCTTTGCTACCACGACACCATCAGCGCAGTACAGATGAGCTCAACGATATGCCGAATGGACCGCTCAGGATTGGCATCACGTTCTCTACACCGATGAGTGTCGCATATGCCTTCAACCAGACAATCATCGGAGACGTGTTTGGAAGCAACCCGGTCAGGTTGAACGCCTTAGACACACTGTCCAGCGAGTGTAGCAAGGTGGAAGTTCCCTGCTGATTTTGGATGGCATTATGTGGGGCCCACGCATGCCGCTGGTGGTTATGGAAGGCGCCGCAATGGCTGTAATATACGTGAATGCCATCCTTCGACCGATAGTGCAACGATATCGGCAGCATATTGGCGAGGCATTCGTTTTCATGGACGACAATTCGCGCCCCCAACGTGCACATCTTGTGAATGATTTCCTTCAGGATAACGCCATCGCTTGACTAGAGTGGCAAGCATGTTCTCCAGACATGAACCCTATCTAACATGCCTGGGATAGACTGGAAAGGGCTGTTTATGGACGACATGACCCACCAACCACTCTGAGGGATCTCCGCCGAATCGTCGTTGAGGGATGGGACAATCTGGACCAAGAGTGCCTTGATGGACTTGTGGATAGTATGCCACGACGAATACAGGCATGCATTAATGCAAGAGGACATGCTACTGGATATTAGAGGTACCAGTGTGTACAGAAATCTGAAGTTCTCGCTGTATGGTGGTACAACATGCAATGTGTGGCTTTCATGAGCAATAAAAGGTTTGGAAATGATGTTTACGTTGAACTCTATTCCAATTTTCGCTATGGGTTCCGGAACTCTCGGAACCGAGGCGATGCAAATTTTTTTTTTGAAGTGTATGTAATCGGATACAGCAACAACTTGATCTCATAACATAATATATAATAATCTTCTTTTGGTCCATAGTACTGAGCTCACTGGTCCATACTACCTCCTCGTAAAACCTGGAAAGCAAAGAGCTTGCAGTAGAAGAGATCTGCTTACCATATCGAGGATAAAGCATTGCTCGTATCTCTTGAGGTATGCATTTTCGAGCCCACGTTTACTGAGACCTTTTTGCTTCTAGTATCATGTATTTTCAACTGTATACGTTTACCATGTTAACTATGGTACATCTTGTATACCGCAGTGCAGTACGGCATTATATTTGAAAGTACTGCAATGTTATTATTTACTCGCCGTTTGAATGCAGTCCATCTAACCGCTGCATTCGGTAATTTTTTTAACTGTTTTATTTATTTTTTTTATATTTAAGTACTGAGCTGTATGTAAATGAGTATAGCATTGCATTATGCGCTTTTCCAAACTTTCTCTGCGTTATTTATCAGTCCACTGCACTCTCTCGATACAGTGTATGTCGCTGCAATGCAAACGCGTCCCCCGACACTCGCATTGTATAGCCTAGAACTTGTACGGTGAAAAAAAAAGGAAATACCGCGAAATGTAAGTGCTATACATGTACTTCCTCTACATCTAAATGTGTATGCAGTAGCGTGCTGGAAGAGCATTCTTCTGAGAAAAACTCACACTGAAAAGTAAGCCCCATTGGATTCTCTGCAGACGCCAACTCTCGCCGAGAACGAGAAACTCTTTCGCCAGCCATTGTCTATAGGATGCGTGCGAACAGGAGCCTGGGTACGTATTATACAGTCTCTCGCTTTGTTTACTGTGGGAATACGTTCCCAACTGCGAGCCGTAGACAAGAGAACAGCAGACGCCCGCGTCGCGTGATGGCACATTTACATTCATTTAGTTCACGTTAAGTCAGAACAGAACGCATTCTTCGGTTCAGTTTTGTGCGGTAATGTATAGCGCATCCTCTCAAGCTATTTAGCGTGAGATGCCATTAATGAAGAGAAAAAATTATTCCAATTGGTATTAACGGGTGCTCCTCAATCTTTGACCTAAAAAACAAAAACAACAGTGGCGCGTTTTTAGAGCAAAATTGTTTGTACTCCTTCAATATGCAGAAACAACAAAGGCGCGTTTATTGAAAACTTTTATTTGTGTTCCTTGAGCTCGAGATTTAGACTAATACTTGCAATAGTACTTTTGTAGATGACACTAATCCGTATAATAATAAAAAAATGTACACCTGGAAAAAGAGGTGAGGCAGTAGTTAACGCATTGGACTTATATCCAGGAGAGGTTACAAATGTCTTCATGCCCTTCTACGATTTCCGGAAATCGAGGCAAAGTGAGTGGCATCGTTGGCTTTCGAGAGGACACAGCCACTTTCGTCTCCATTCTCGTCCAATCCGAGTATGTGTCCTGTTGCCAATGACTTCTTAGTGAACAGGACGTTAAATCCTGATACATTTTTCGTTCTTTCCCGACGTTTATTGCTAACACAGCGAAAATCAAATTTGAGAAAAGACTGAGAGGTGTCCTCAATATCTTTATATCTTCCAGATGTCTGCCGTGCAACTGGCAACTTATTTTGAAGCGAAGTATAACATATTTTTTTAGCTTTTGTGTCGTAATTGGAATTGATTTTTGCAGAAATTGGAATAGTATGAAGGAATCATAACAAACTAATAAAAAGTACTCTGCATAATATAGGTCGCTAATTCAGCGAGGTGGTTGTGCTGAATGATCATGGTGGAAGGAAATTTCAGCAATGTATGTGGACACCAAAAGGCTTATGCAGAGCATTTTACAGTAGCGAAGATGAACAAGTGCTAGTGACTCTTACTTTAGAGCTCATGTTTACTGGACATATTTCATTGTTTTGGTCCATACTACTTCCTCCTTTGTTACCAATTCATTTTCGGCCATATCCCTAGACGACATGTAAAAAGTCCGTATGTTCACCTTGAACGTCCCTAAGCACGCAAAAAATTCTAGACTGGAAAAAAAAGGTGAATCACCTTTTGGGTAATAATATTCCCCCTTTATTAACAATTTTGTACACTGAACGGTAACTGTTTTCAAACAAAATGTTCACAGTGTTATTTGGGAAGCTTGCGTGAGTGCCCCTGGTTTTGGTCGTCGCATGGAGGCCCATTCGGAGCACTTCGCGTTGATTGCCGTCTATACACGATTGTTGCTAGCGTCAGCGTTTCCTCAACTTCGGCCATGTTTCTTCTAGTATTGCAACAACTTTAGTTTAATTTACGTTCTTGTCTACAAATAAGCACCTCTTTTGAAAATTATTGCCTCATAATGCACATTCCCGAATCTATTGACTTCCGTGCTAAATTTGGAGGCAACAGCACATCGGTACGATGAGCGTTAAGCAATAAAAACGCCAGTATTTCCCCCGTCACTTACCCTCTCCAGGCAGTGACTAAAATACTTTCCTTCTGCACCTAGTTTCGTCTCTGAGACAGGCCCTTATTGGCCAACTTTCGGTATACAATGGTGACAAATGTATAAAATGTTAAAAATTATAAGGTCTAGCAACTCTTTCTTTTTATATTTCTTATTTTTTTATTTTTCTTTCTTGGATAAAAAGTCGCTACGTCTTACAGAGGGATTGGAAATCCATCCCTTCGTCCCTATATTTTGGAAAAAAGAGCCGAAAGCTCCTATGCACAGGGACATGTCGCAAAGTTTGGCAGCTGTGGCCAACCTCTCAAAATATGGAAAGCAAAGAACTTGCAGTAGAAGAGATTTGTTTCACAGTATTGAAGATGAAGAAGTGCCCATAGCTGTTAAGATATGCATTTTAGAGCTCATGTTTACTAGATTTCCTTGCTCAAAGTGATTGTTCCTGTCATATCCCTGAATACTGACCATTACTCCTAGCAGATTGGATGACAAAGAGAGTACAGTACTGGCGCCGTTGCAAGTGTTTCAGAGCCCACCGTTTTGTGTGTATCGTGGAACATGGGGCTCCACAGCAGATGATACCTACTTATTGTCAACTTGAGCAATGACATTGTCAATTTGGACTGCGGTGGGCACACACTCTTGAAACTGCATGCTAAAATTTTATTGTTATACTCATATTTACTAGTTCATATGTAACTTTGGTCTGTACTTGATCTAGATGACAGACGAAAATAAATTAACAAGTAAATAAATAAATAACAATTAGAGGGCCTGGGATCATATACACTGGACTGTGGATCAATGGAAATGTGTCACAAGGGCAGAATTGTGCTACAGAGGTTTGAGGAGCATGATAGTGAACTCATCATGATGTCTCGGCCATTAAAGTCACTAGATTTGTATCCAATGGAACATAGCTGGGACACAATTGGCGCTGGGACACAATTGGCGCTAGAGGTGCACCCACAAACCACCATCATATAATTTATGGGATTTGCATTACCCATGCACAGACATCTGCTGCCACATGCCTTCGGAAAGCTACTAAGGTCTTGTGTTGAATCCATGCCACACACACAATTTCTGCTGTGTTGCATTTCAAAGGTGGGTCAACCCTCTATTAAGCAATTGGTCATAATATTTTGCTTCATAAGTATCTGTATATATAGGAAGTCATTTGCTCAATCTGCTATGTCTGATCTAGTGAGGGAATATGACACTATTTTCAACATAATTTTTCGAATGAATAGAGGCATTAAGCTCAAAACCCTGTTGGAGGAAACTAGGTACCAGTCCCCTCCCTTCCCTTGATTTTTACACTCTTAATGACAAAATAAACAATGCTCCACTGCCCAGTCACTCATCTAAATCTTCCACATGATAGAAATATGTGCTTAAGAGAAGACCAGAGGAAGACAACTCAAATTACCTCCATGCTGCCCTAATTCAGGGAGCAAATCGAGATTGTTGCATTTTTCCCTGTGCTCGTTATCAAGCTACAAGACACTGCATCACATACTTGCTTTCATAAAACATATGAATTCATAACCTTAATACAGTATGAAAATATAACTGGTGTAAGACATAAATTGCTCTGAAGTAATGACAGTACATTACAACTACATATAATTGTTCTATTTACTAATAAAAATTTCTCATTCTGTCTCTCCTTGTTTTCTACAACATACTGCTTAGGAATGTCATTCCACTGGGTTGGATTCTACTGTCCTCTCTTCTTGTCACTATCCAGGTCTCCACCAGTGCTAGTCCCAAGACCAGGATGTCATTTTGGCAGTGGTGAGCAAGGAAGAGGGGGAAGAGTGACAACCACATTAAGAAACCTGGGTGTATTTCACTCTCAGTGGTAGCTCCTGTAAGAGCCCCTTGCCAGAGATGCAGGTCTTAGGTCAATGATTTTGAAATAAGAAGAGGATACAAAAGTCTCAGTTATTGAAAAAGGGAAACTATTTACATACCCTATTACCAGTAATATCTGTACTCCAGAGGGGTAGGTAGTAACCTACATACAGGATAGTACACCAAAACCAGCTTCAGGCATACCATGCAGGCAACACACAGTTCTTTGGATGCCACGGGAACTATGAGATGTGGGTAACTAGTCACCAACTCATTAAAGGTGGGCATTGTTAATATGATGACCTTGACAGGGAAGGCAGAAGAGCTGATAGACATCATGAAGAAGGAGACTGTAGAAATGTTGGGGCTTTGTTAAGTCAGGTGGAAGAGAAACGAGAAAAATGAGAAAGTTGGAGTGGTAGATAAAAGGCCAAAATGGAGTGGACAAAATAGTAAAACCAACCCTAGAAGAATATGTGGAAGCAGTAGAATACACAGGTGACTGGATGATGAAGATAAGGCTGAGGACAACTAACGGTATGAAGGACTTCATCCAAGTATGTGCATCACAGACAGAAAATAAAGGGGAGAACATCAAAGACATCCTAGAAAAAATGGAGAATGAAATTACGGATATGGAAGTGATGGTGAAGGGTAACTTAAATACACAGGTGCGAAATGAAAGACTGGGATCGCAAAAGATACTTTATCCATACAGAGATGGGGAAAAAATGAGGAAGGGGAGAAACATTTGATTCGTATGAAAAGATATGGTTTGATTGTGGGTGACACGAGGTTGGAGACAGTTAATAGATGTAACTATGCTCACAGGAAGAGCATTTGGTGGAGACTATTGAGTAGTAGTAGTAGTAGTAGTAGTAGTAGTGAAGATGAATGTGGGTAAAATGAAGGGAATGAAGCCAGAAATGGAGAAGGAAATAAAAGTGTGGAAGCCAAAAGATACGAAGGTACAAGAAAAGTTTAGTGTGTTACTTAAGCTTAAAATTCCAAGCTTGAATGTGGAAGTGTGCACGAGGAATGGGGTAATTCAAAGAGGTATTTATAAGCTCAGCAGAAAATGCCTGTGAAAGGGCAAATGATAAGAAGACACTATGGTGGAATGAGCAAGTGAAGGAAGCAGTGAAAGAAAAGAAGAGAGCATGGAAAGAATGGAACAGAGACAAAAAGGAAGAAAGTAAAAGGCTATACCAGGACAGTGGAAAAAAAAAAAATTGTGAGAGAGTGGTATTGGATGGAAAGAGGAAAAGTTGGGAGGAATTCACCCAAGACTTGGAAAAGGATGTTAATGGATATAAGTGGATGCAGTAGGGAATTACAAGGAGTAGGAGGAAGCAGTAACATTAAGCTGGTGAAAGGGGAAAGTGGAGAGCAGTTAGAAGAGATAAGGAAAATGTGGGAAAAATATTGAATGAAACAACAATTTTACTGTTACCAGTAACTGTTTATATAATAAATAGTTTATGTATTATGTTTATATAATAAAGATGACTGGTAACAGTAAACTTGTTGTTTCTTTTGACATCAGTGACTGTCATGGTAAATGTTAACCTAAAATGTTCACATTTAATGGAAAGTGTACTTTGGCAAAGTACTAAATGTGAAAAACAGCAATGAAAAGGGAACAAAAGTACTGCAGGGGTAGCCAGATGTGGAAGAAGTTAAAGATATTACTATGTCAGATGTGGAATTAGCAGTTAGAAGAATGAAAACAGGAAGGCAGCTGGGATAGATGGAACAGGTGTGGAGATGATAATGGCAGCTGAACCTATTCTATAGTTTTCTAAGTTGCATATGGACTCAGAAATCTTGGCACAAAGAGTGGCAAAAGGGAATAATAGCTCCAGTATTGAAAAAGGGAAACAGAAAATGTATAGCTATCGAGGTGTCACAGTCATTCTCAAGTAGCAAAAATTATAAAGAAGAAACTGGAAAAAAGTTTGATGGAAAAAGCACAAAGTCAGCTAGAAGAGTATGGATTTGAACATGGCACATCAACAGTGTACCCAGTCTTTAATATGAGGCTGTTGAGAGTAGGGCACTGGGAGCACGGGAAAGATCTGGTGATGACATATACTGACTTAGTGAAGAAGTGTATGGGGGGAAATTTGGAGAGAAAAGGAGCTGGAAGATAAACAATTAAAATTCTTCAAAGAATGCATGACGAAAACTTCAGCTATGTTCAGAGCCAAGCAAGAAGGACAAATTAGCTTATGTGTGTTATGGGGCTGAGACAATGAAGTGTAGTGTCACAACTGTTATCTGAACTGGTGATAGATGAAATGAAGAAAGACACATAAGAAGCACAGTAATGCATTTTGCCAGTGCGTGAGGGGCTTAGTGTGGGAAAGGGAGGTGCCAATCAAATGTAAAGCTGTTGAATTTGCTTCATAATTTGTTAGTTTTAAAATCAAAAGGCTTGAACTGACTGCAGCGAATGCTTGCAATTTTTGATCACAGAAATTTCTGACACTCACAGTCAGTTTACATCTGATTAATGATGGAAATAGGTGTTGATTACTTAAGGAAATATTTGCTGGGTTTGAGCAAAGAACAATGAATCTTTGAAAATTCAAACACTTCCTAATCATAAATCCAGGTTAATTTTCTAATTTTAAAAAACCATAGCTGCCTCATCTCAAAAAGCACAAATCAAAATGCCAGCAGTCATCAGTGTGGTTATTAAATCATTCAGTAGAAGATTGTGGGAAATATAGTTTGGCTCTGTTATAAAATGGAGTCAAAATGGAAATTTGAAACAGTTAGTATCTTACACATAAAAACCGCTAGTTCACCTCTGAAATATAATATAGAAAATATGGAACAGTCATCCAGCTGTCACAGAAGGAATATTCTATCAACCAGCTTTCTTTTAATATACTGAGCTATATTTTATATTTACTGAAAGAAATGGCAAATTTTTGTGTATAAACTATAAATTGTCTTCCAGTACCTGATCAGATGTGGTTCTAGTGCCAGTAGCATGTGACACTTCAGTGTCGATTAGACTGCATATGAGCCTGAATTTCTCTAATTTCCTGTCATGGTCATTAAATTGTGAAATGTATGTGGGGGAACCAACATGTTGCCTCACTCTTTGTGGAATGCACACTCTCAAAATATTAACTAAATCTTTTTGATGTACAACACTTGTACAACATCTGTTGCTGGAATTTGATGAGGATTCCCCTGATGTTCTAACACTTACTAAATGAACTTATGACAAATTGTGCTACTCATTTTTGGAACTGCTCCCTCACCTCCCTGACTTACACCTGATAAGATTCTGGAATTGACAACCTATACTCAGTTGTCAATTGAAATGGGGCTTGTAAGCTACTTCTTTTATGGGTGAATTATATTTCCCTTGAAGTCTACAAATGAATTTCAGCCTGGAAATTGTTTCTCTCACAACTAGTGTCCTTCCACTTTAGGTTGCTCCATTGGTCTTTATGGATACTTCTAGATATTATAGAATTGTCACTGTTTCCAGAGATTTATTACCAACAGTGTAGAAAAATGATGGCTATTTCCATCTGTTTATGGAGAATGGTAGCTTTATTTAGGTTTAGTGTCGATTGGCAGTTTGTGTACCAAGTGTTGATCCTCTACAAGTCATCCGGTATTCTGCTACAATTTTCTGGCACTGCTACTTTGCATGTGATGTACAGCACAAGTATCTGCAAACAACCTCACAGAACTGCTAAAGTTATCTACCAGACCATTTGTATATATTATATACAGTAATTGATGAACAACACTACCTTGTGATACCATCAAAATTTATTTGTATCCAGTGATTTCGGCACCTCATAAATAAAATCTTGATTTTTTTGTACTAATAAGTCCTACTTCCAATCTCAAAGCTAGCCTGTAATTCTGTAAACTTATTGTTCATTAGGTGACAGTTCAGAACTATATTGCATGCCCTCCAGAAGCAAAAGAATACAGTGTCAATCTGAGTCCTGTTATCTACTGGCCCCTATCAGAGCAACTCGAATTTAAAAAGATGACTTTTTCTGGAAGCCATTTATATTTCACAGATGACAATTTTGTTGTCAAAAAAGTCACTAATATCTTACAAAGTTGCTGGTTTTTAATTTTAACATCTGTAGTCATTGACACTACACAAGCCTTGTCATCACTAATTCTCTCACCTATGATAGCTGATTTGAAAAATTCTCATCTGTCAGCTAGAAATTTTCAATAGCTCTCTGAAGAGTTAATTCTCTAATTGCTTAAGATAAATTTTAGAAAACACATTTAGAACAGTTTCACACAAATCTGTGTCCCTAGTGACTATTTTAATCTTGAATTCTACAATTGTATTAAATTGCAAGAGAATATTTATTCTGTTATGGGCTTGGGAGAATTTGTCAATGTGAACTGCATGCAATTATTTAAAAACTATTATAATGGAGAAAAGTAGAAGAGCCAATTACAACTCTATAGAATGCTAATCATGTAGACACCAGTTAAAATATTGAGACAAAAAGTTCACAAGTATACCTCACATTAGGAAATAGACAATGCAAACTAAATAATGTTTGGCAAACACAATGCACCACACTCAAATACAGCCAACTCTCAATAATTTGACACTCAATAGTTTGAAACTCTTTTCCAGCCCTTGAAAAATACTCAATCAATTGAAAGCACATCATCGCACTAAAAAATAAATAAATAAAAAGCACACTGTTATAGTAAAAAATCTATGGATAGCATGCAAGCATGGACAATTCCCTTTGTATTGAATAGATTTATGAATTAAAACAACTTTTGAACCTGTCCAATGTGTTCAGCACAGACGAAACTGAACTTTTCTATAAATGTTTTCCTGAGCACACCCTAGCATTCAAAGATTAATAGCGTCATGGAGAAAAACTGAGCAAGGGCATAATGACTGTCCTTCTAGCCAGCAACATGGGTGGCTCTGAGAAGTTGAAACCACTTGTAGTAGTGAAATATGTAAAATAATGGTATTTATAGGGAATTAAATTGCTTCCCACAACTTACTACTCAAACATAACTGTTTAATGAAGAAGGGAAAATGAAGAATTTTACTGGTTTTGGGGAACTGACTGTACATAACAATGAGCCACCATTATATCATGTAAAATTAATTTTTTGTCAACCATCATGATATCAAAATTGCACAATTTGAGCAGGATATAATACACAGTTTTAAAACTATCTAGTACACAGAAACTGTTTCACTTGTGTTGGATGTGAAAAAGAAACATAGGAGTTTTTGACCACTATATCCATTATTGATAACACCTGGAAAACTGTCAGCTGTCACTCTTCATAATTGCTTCAGGAAGAGTGGGTTTGTAATACAAAGAGAAAACCTGGAAGAGTCATCAGAGTCATGAGAATTAATGAATTCAGTCCTGCAAGACTTAAGGTGGAAACTTCTACACAGGTGTGGTGAATTAATCTGTGAGGATTTTGTTCATGTTGATAATGACATTGGTGTCCATGGTGTTCGAACCAGATCCGAAGGGTTGACCTGTCAGCATAAGAATGAGGAGATAATGAAGAACAATTACCAACTCCAGTCACATTGAGTGAGGTAAGGCCATCTGTCCATACCCTCAGAACAGAAATGAGTGACGGGTTCTTTTCGGTTCTTATCATTATCAAAAATTCACTGGACCACACTAGCTGGAAGTCACTCTCTCAAAAGAAAATCCCCAACTATTTTTCAAAATGATACATAATATTTTCATTGGTGTTTTTCATGTCCACAGCTCATGGTCTTGCGGTAGCGTTCTCGCTTCCCGCGTACGGGGTCCCGGGTTCGATTCCTGGCAGGGTCAGGGATTTTTCCTGCCTCGAGATGGCTGGGTGTCGTTGTGTCACCTCCACTAGGACCTTGCCTAGTACAGCGGTGCAGGTCTCCCGCATCGTCCCCTATGCTACTCGGAGTATGGGACCTCATCATCATCGTGTTTTTCATATACAGGGTGTTACAAAAAGATACGGCCAAACTTTCAGGAAACATTCCTCACACACAAATAAAGAAAAGATGTTATGTGGACATGTGTCCGGAAACACTTAATTTCAATGTTAGAGCTCATTTTAGTTTTGTTCTTCCACCTACGCTCAATGGAGCACGTTATCATGATTTCATACGGGATACTCTACCTGTGCTGCTAGAACATGTGCCTTTACAAGTACGACACAACATGTGGTTCACGAACAATGGAGCTCCTGCACATTTCAGTCAAAGTGTTCGTACGCTTCTCAACAACAGATTCGGTGACCGATGGATTCGTAGAGGCAGACCAATTCCATGGCCTCCATGCTCTCCTGACCTCAACCCTCTTGACTTTCATTTATGGGGGCATTTGAAAGCTCTTGTCTACGCAACCCCAATACCAAATATAGAGACTCTTCATGCTCATACTGTGGATGGCTGTGATACAATACGCCATTCTCCAGGGCTGCATCAGCGCATCAGGGATTCCATGCGACGGAGGGTGGATGCATGTATCCTTGCTAACGGAGGACATTTTGAACATTTCCTGTAACAAAGTGTTTGAAGTCACGCTGGTTCATTCTGTTGCTGTGTGTTTCCATTCCATGGTTAATGTGATTTGAAGAGAAGTAATAAAATGAGCTCTAACGTGGAAAGTAAGCGTTTCCGGACACATGTCCACATAACATATTTTCTTTCTTTGTGTGTGAGGAATGTTTCCTGAAAGTTTGGCCGTACCTTTTTGTAACACCCTGTATACTGCATGTATGTACCACATGTATATGTGTCTGTATTATTTTGCACATTATTAAATTGAAGATGAATGTACAAATGTATGTTTTTATGTATGTACTACAATTTACTTTCAATCAGACTCTCATTTATTTGAATTTTTCCTCTGTCCCCCTCAGTTATTTGAACTCTTATTACTTTGAACTATCAGTAATATGAACTTTTTCCCTCTCCCCTTGAGTTCATATTATCAAGAGCTGACTGTATAATCACTAGTGTTAAAAAAAGAAATGCTTGGTAACATGAATGAAAGCCTCTGACACTTTTAAATAAAAGTGTAGTTCATGCAGAAATGTTGTGATATATTTGTTACTATTAGCATGGGAAAAATAACATAATTAATTTTTGATGCTGGAATTACAGCTAGAATGTCTATACCAATAAACAAAGACCTGAAGTATTCCAGTCAGGGAAATGATTAAATTCAGGGATGAAGTGTTCTGTTGAATTCTAAAAAAAAAATAGGTTTTAAAGCTAAATAGAGAGAAGAATGATAGTAGGCTGAAATATAAAGGCAGCATAATTTGAATAAAAATTTTAGAAACTGTAAAAGAATGTCACTGAAATAAAGCAGCAACAGGCATATATGCAGTACAAACCTGTATGTTGGCAAGCCAATCATTGCTAGCAAAGTGAAGTGAAATGGGTGCACGCATGTTGGAAATGTTGTAAGCTGGTGGCTCAGGAGTTCCATAACGTTCCATATTACCTGTTTTTCCATAATCGTACTTCCGAAACTTGCCTGTAACAACATGGTGCAGTGAACAACTTTTCATTACTGTAAATGAGAGAAATGAAAATGATTTAAACCTATTGAATTTTTACATAAGAATATGACATATTGTAAACTCAGTCATACTTTTTTAGTGACATAAATAATTATTATTTCTATTTCTTCGTGATACCTGAGTTACCCTCACATCTTCTGCTGCAATAGCTGATTATTTATGTAAAAATATTATGATGTCTGTAGAATGACATAAGCAATGTTCACTTTGAATATCTGGATATGAAGAGTGGGAGGAGGGTGGTGGCTCTGAAAATGCACGAGAGATTAAAACTGTCTTGAGAACTGTCACCTGAAGTCATAGTTTACCTTTCAAGGTTAATGCTCCCACCAAGTAAACCACTGGAGAATAATTCTGAACAGGACATAATCTACTATTACCACTCACATACCTTCCAGACTCATTTGAACTGTTGGTTGTACTACAAGACATCATGTAAATTCTAATAACAGAAGAACTTTCAGGCCATGGAGATGCTATCTTCTGCTATATTTTTTCTCCCACAGAGGCTTGTTGGGCATGGTGTGTGTGAGAATTTTCAAGTAGATTCAGAAGTAGTAGATGTGTCCATAGTTGAAATTTGAGGGATGCCATTAGACATATTCTAATGGCTCATGTGGTAAGAGTGTTGTTAAGGAAAAGGTTCACAGTAGCTGACAATTTTGTACTAATATTTTGATCTGATCACTGCCAAAAATGATGAAACTGCATTTCCACCATTAGAATCATTCATTGTCATTCGGAAACATAGAAATTATTATTCATATATAGTAAAGGACCTGCTTAAAAGTTTTTTGATTATGATCATGGTCAGACAAATGTGTCATTAATCTATTTCTGCCTTGTGACTTGAGCCTTCCATTCTGGGGCATTGAAAATTTGATGCTTACCTTTTTGAGATTTTAAGAACTTCTTTGAAGCCACTGATGTTGACTGATTCATGTGAATTTACCACAAGTAGTTTTTCAATATCTCATATACAATGATCAGCCAGAACATTATGACCACCTACATAATAGCCAGTATGCCCACCTTTGGCAGGGATAACAGCCACAACGCATCCTGCGATAGAAGCAGTGAGGCCATGGTAGGTCGCTAGAGGGTGTTGGTACCACATCTACACACACAAGTCACCAAATACCCATAAATTCCAGGGAGGGGGATATGAGCTCTGACACCAAGTTCAATCACTTCGCAGATCTATTTGATCTGGTTCAGATCTAGCCATCTAGAGGGCCAGGAAATCAATTGAACTTGCCTCTGTGTTTGTCAAAATGCTCCATCACTTTCATGGTCTTGTGACATGGTGCATTATCCTGTTGAAAAACGCCACTGCCGTCGGGAAACATGATCGTCATGAAAGAGTGTCTGTGGTCTGCAACCAGAGTGGGATACTCCTTGGCCATCATGGTGCCTTGCACGAGCTCCACTGGACCCATAGATGTGCATGTGAGTGTTCTCCAGAGTATAATAGAGCCACTGCCAGCTCGTATCTGTCTGGTAGTACAGGTGTCAAGGAACTGATCCCCTGAAGATGACAGATTTGTGCCTCACATCAGCACGATGAAGAAGGCATTGACATTCATCAGACCATGCAATGCTCTGCCACTGTGCTAATGTCCAGTGCCAATGGCCATGTGCCAATTTACCTCACAGTTGCCAATGTTGTGGTGTTAAAATTGATACATGCATGGGTTGTTGGCTGCGGAGACCATTGTTGGGAGTGTTTGGTGCACTGTGTGTTCACACACACATGTACTCTGTCCAGCATTAAATCGTGATGTTAGTTCCACCACAGTTCACAGGCTGTCCTGTTTTACCAGTCTGACCAACCTACCCTGTCCAAAATTTGTAATGAGGGGTGGCCACCCAATTCCGTGACATCTGAATGTGTTTCACATTGGTTTCACCACATTCTGAAGACACACACCACAGCACTCCTTGAACATCCGACAAGTTGTGCAGTTTCCAAAATGCTTGTGTTGAGCTTCTGGGCCATCACAATTTGCCCTTGATGAAACTTGGATAGATTGTTCCCCTTCCCCATTCTATACACGGACAGCATGCTCACTGATACTACATGCACCATGTGTATGTGTCTGAATATTAATCATTCCTCACCAGGTGACACTGGATGGGTTTATATTGACAGCAGGTTGGTGATCATAATGCTCTAGCTGATCAGTAGGTTTCAAGAACATTGAGAGTGTGTCTGATAGTACACCCCATTGTCTTTTTGTGGTATGCTAAACTGAAGTGTCATGTTTAACTTAAGAATGAAAAATACTTGGTGAAATATTTTAAGGAGTATAGGTAACAACTCACTGAATACTTGAAGCACTGAGTCATTGACAGGGACAGAAAGAATGCTGACAAGGTTAATAACTTTTTGATGAATTTTTATTCAGAACAATTAGGTACAGATACACACACATATACCTGTGCAGCTATATTTTACCTGCTTACTACCTTTTGCCAGCACTGAAGCAGACTGGGGTGAGGGACTGTGTTGGATGGAGTGGGTGAGGGGAGAGAGGTGGTTGGGAGCAGAAGGGAGGTTCTGAGAAGGGTGACTGATGTCAAGGAGGGAGAGGCAGTATGTTCACAGGATAGGGAAATCATACCAATGAGCTCACTGCAGCAGTTGTTGACATCACACAATAACATGGAAGAGCAGATTGAGTGATGGAGATAGAACAGAGAAAAGAGGTGACTGCTGAGGAAAGTCTAAGGGTAGGATGAGTGGAGATAGCATAATGCGGCTGAGGTGCAGGGGGTGTGAAGCCGGGCCTAGTAGAGATTATTGAATCAAAGGTGTATTGTAAGTCTTATTTCAATGCCCATCAAGAACTCAGCAGCTTAGCTGTACATCAACTTGTTTCTTTTATGCTGCACTTTGTTTATGGAGTCTTCTGTTACTTCTTGATAGAACAATTTCATATTTAAGGTTGAGTAACAAGAACACTGTTTTTGTTCTATGTATAATACTTCAATTTGTGTTTTTCAACCACGTACTGTGTTTCATATCGCCCATTGCATAAATATGTGATTTACAATTTGCACAACATAAGATACTAGTGCTCAGTTAAACAGTGGGCAACCATTCTCACAACCTCACTAACTGTGGCACCATAACTGTACAACGTGCAATTTTAATTATTGTGTATAATATTGTCCATTGGCTAAAGTTTAGTTTACAGTGTTAAAAAACATTTTTGTTGCATGACACAAATGAAAGTTGCTCAGATTAATGGTTTCTCAGCCAATGTCAAGACCCCACAAACTTTATTATGAAAAGGATAGGTTACTCCTCATCACATAGTGAAAATGCTGAGTCACAGACAAGAACAACAATAAGACTGTCAAACAAGTAAACATTTGGCCAAATAGATCTTCATCAGAATTAGAGTGGTCTGGCCTTCATTTTCATTTTTTTCATTTATTTATTGGTCCATTTGATTCATTACATACTTAAACAGTACATTGAATATAGGACAAGTCAAAATTGCGAAAGGAGCAGACACACACACACACACACACACACACACACACACACACACACACACACACACACACACACACAGAGAGAGAGAGAGAGAGAGAGAGAGAGAGAGCGCATGACAAAATTAATTACAGATAACAATCATAAATTACAAGTGACAAATATAGCAATTTGAATTTAACCATTATTACATAATCATTGTTTACAAGGCTATTTTTGTAATTTAAAAATTCTTTTACAGAGTAAAAACATTTTTCCACTAGAAATGACTTAAGATTATGTTTTAAAAAAAAATTATGTTGCTGCGATTTTAAATCACTGGGTAGGCTGTTATATAGCTGAACTGTTATATGTGATACACTTTTTTGGTATAGTGCTGTTCTACACTGTGACATGTGGATATTATTTGTGTTTCTTGTGTTGTGACTGTGTATATGCTTATTTTGTTGAAGATGTCCAGTTTGGTTTAAAAGATACTCATTTACGAACAGGATACACTCATATATGTAAAGGCTCGGTAGGCTCATTATTTTCATCTGGATGAAATGTGGTCTACATGTTTCCAGTTTTCTTAGGTTGCAGATAGCCCTGATTGCTCTTTTCTGCATCCTAAAGATCTTTATGCTGGTGGCTGTATTTCCCCAGAAGATTAGCCCATATTGAAGTAGTGCATCGAAGTATGCATAATACGCCTGAATAACTGTTGACTTGCTTGCACTTTTATTTAACACACGCAGAGCATAACAAGCTTTAGAAAGTTTTTTCTCAGGTTCTTTTATATGACAGTCCCATTTTAAATTATCTTGTACCCATAGACCTTAGTGTCAGTAACCCAGTTCAGTAAAGTATTTTCAAGGTATGGTACTGTAACAAAGTTTTGCACATGTGGAGAAGAGTGGAGATTCATAAAGACAGTTTTTTCTTTGTTTAGTATTATTTTATTTTTTTGAAACCAGCTAGTAATTTGGGACATTACAGTATCTATTGCTACTTCCAATGAGATTTTGTCAGCAGCTATTATTAATATGCTGGTGTCATCAGCAAATAAGATTAGTTTTCCCAATTTAATAAAGTAATTTATATCATCAATATAAAGGAGGAACAGTAGAGGTCCTAGGACAGAACCTTGTGGCACTCCGTACTTTGGCAGCCAGAGACTGCCGTCATGTGTGTATGCTTTTGGATGTGTGTGTGTGTGTGTGTGTGTGTGTGTGTGTGTGTGTGTGTGTGTGTGCGTGTGTGTGTAGGTGTATGTTGTCTCTTTCTGGTGAAAGCCTTTTTGGCTGAAAGCTTACTTATTTGACAGTCTTTTTGTTGTGCCTATCTGTGACTCAGCATCTCTGCTATTTGTGACTAGTGATCTATCCGTTTCATAATATTGTCATTAGTCCA
Source organism: Schistocerca nitens (assembly GCF_023898315.1). Lineage (NCBI taxonomy): Eukaryota > Metazoa > Arthropoda > Insecta > Orthoptera > Acrididae > Schistocerca > Schistocerca nitens. The sequence goes on along the minus strand of NC_064621.1, from coordinate 79,155,875 downwards.
TCCTGGACTTTCCATTATTTGATTTTGCCTCACAAACTTTAGTATTTTAACCATTTAACCTGTAACATTGTGTGGTTTAATTACTTATTATGATTAACATTGTCCATTGTATTTCAATGCCAAGAAACAAGATTGATGCACGACACTCTATGACAGTGGATTTTATCTATGCTTGTAATGTTTGTTTACCTAAGAACTAGTGTCCCTTTCAGATGCTAGTCACTGAAGATGGTCCAATAAGCCAAAAACTAATTTGAAGTAAACAAAAACCAGTAGAACAAAATCAATGTACTTGTTATTCAAGCTTAAATATTTACGATTAGCTTAGAACTGATATGTTCTTCACCTGAAACAAAAGTTCCTCCACCTCATTCTATTCAGTTTTCAGTCTCTGCAACATTTTTTTTTCTTTTAAATAGAGAGCTAATTGTTGATTTTGATCAGTTTTAAAGTAAAGATCATAACATCACGGAAATAATTAAATATAAACAAAAGTTAATTTTAGAATATTAAGTAAAGGACAGGGCAGGAAAAGATATTACTGTTCTTTACTGAGAGTGGTATGATTTCACTGGAAAGACCAGTAAAGTTGATTATACACTATTAATATTTAAAGGTAATATCAAAGAAAAAAACTGTGAAGTTGTGTGATTTGTGTAGTAGAAATACAAATAAGCTAACTGGAAATTATACAGAATACTGAAAAGAAATAAGCATTAATAAATAAAGGAAAAATACATTTCTGTTAATAACACAAAGCAAAAGATGTGAGAGAGGATTGTACTGCTGACACTGATATATGTATAGCTTTGCTTAGTGAGCCAACAGCCTTGCCAAAGTGGTAACACTGGTTCCCATCAGATCTCCAAAGTTAAGCACATTGGGCATCGCTAGCACTTGGGTGGCTCACTGTACGGGTCTGCCAAACGCTGTTGGCAAGTGTGGTGCACTCATTCCTTGTGAGGCCAATTAAGGAGCTACTTGTCAGAGAAGTAGTGGTACTGGTCACTAAAACTGACAATGGCCAAGAGAGCAGTGTGCTAACCACATGCCCCTCTGTATTCGCATCTGGTGATGCCTAAGAGCTGACGATGACACGGTGGTCGGACAGAACCATTGTGTCTTTATTGTCTGTTTGGAAGTATTTTTTTTTTATGAACAGAAGCTTAAAATAAAAGAAAATAGTGGATCACTTTTAATTTTCAGCAACTGGATAAAGGTAAAAAAAATCCTGATATCTTTAATGTTTATTAAGAACTGTTTAAGAGTGAATTTTGTGGCTTAATGTTTTAGATTCCCTTGTGTTTATGTGTAGTTTTATCTGAATAAGAAATTGATATTTGTACTCAATAATATTCACAGATAGTTTATTACAAAGCTAGATGCAATTACTTATTTTTCATCTGTAGTACTGTAGTACAGAACATTAAGCACACAAAAAATGTTTGTAAATTGACAGTTCTGTTAACATCATACTGCTTGGTCAGGAGTAGCGATAAACATAAACAGATACTAAGCAATTGTTGTTTGGAATACAGAGATTATTGAATCAGAATGGTCACGGGTGTACAGTAGATTATGTTATTTTCTGGCTAATTACCATTACTGTGAAATTGATTATAACTACTGGAGTTTGTATATAAGCAGCAACATTGTTATTGGTACTTATAGTAAGCAATATGAAGAGGCATTATTGGTAGATTCTGAATCTGAACTATTTTTAAATGATGAAATTATGATTACATTAATCTTAGTATGAGTTATAAAAGCTTTACACAGAACTGTTGGTATACTATTTTATCATTAATCTAGCATACATGACTATCTTGATGAGTCAGTCTTCACATGTATCAGTAATCTTGAAATAAAACCAAAATAATCTGGAATATTTGTTGTAAAATGTATGTAAGCCAGATATATTTTCACATGAGTTTACTGAATGAGCAATGAAGCTGAACAAAAAAGTAATTTTTGTGGTGGTAGGAAGTCAAATTATTTTGGGAGTAAAGACTGGAACCTTCACATGCTATCACAGTATCTACAAAACTTGTAACTGGATTGACAGTTATTTGGTAAGGAGGCTGCAGCATCTTATTTTGGATGCAGAGTCATCATCAGATATAGAAGTTACATCAAGTATTTTAAATAATGAACTGAGACTCTTACTGTTCATGTTGTACAAGGAATAGTCAGATAAAAACAAGACACATGGAAAAAAGTAAGTAAATTGTTTTCAGGTTTTGTATATATGTCTACTGCAGGGATGTGAGCAATGAGGCAAGAGTTTGGGAGCAGAGATGGGGTGGGGATGGACAAGGATATTTTGCAGGTGCTGTTTGTGGTGGAATACTACTGTGGGATGGGTGTAGATGATAGTGGGTAGGATATTCTTCTTCAGGCCATGATGAGAGGTAGTTGAAACTCTGATAGAGAATGTGTTTCAGTTGCTCCAGTCCTGGGTGGTGCTGCTTCATAAGACGAATGCTCCTCTGTGGCCTGTTAGTTGGCATGTGCGAGGTAGTAAGTGACTGGAGAGACAAGGCATGGTAGATTTGTTTCTGGTCAAGGTTGGGAGGGTAATTTCGGTCTGTGAAGGTCACAGTGAGACCTGTGGCATATTTGAAGAGGACTGATTGTCATCACAGATGTGATGACCACGGGTGGTTAGGTTGTGTGGAAGGGACTTCTTGCAATGGAGTGGGTGCCAGCTGTCAAGATATTGTTGATGGTTGGTAGGTTTGATGCAGTCGGAGGTACTGATGTATTGATGTGGTCAACATCAAGGAAGGTGGCTTGTTGGGTCGAGGAGGATCAGGCGAAGAGAGTGACGAAGAAGATGTTGAGTTTCTCGGAAAGTGCAGATAAGGTGTCCTCACCCTCAGTCCAGATCACAAAGATGTCATCAATGAATATGAAACAGCATGATTATGAATAATTATTCTAGATGGCCTATGAAAAGGCTTGCATAGGGTGCTGCCATGTTGGCCCTCTTTGCTGTACCATGGATTTGTTCGTAGGTGATGCCTTCATAGACAAAGTGATTTTAGGTGAGGATATAGTTGGCCATGATGACCAGGAAGGAGATAGTAGGTTTTGAGTCAGTCAGGCTTTGGGGAACGTATTGTTCAATAGTGACAAGGCCATGGGCAAGCACTCCCTCTCCAAATGCACCAAAGGTCTCACTGATGCAATTACAGATTGAAATTACCCTCCTAATCGTGCCGAGAAACAAATCTCCTGAGTTTACAATAACCATTATGAGAACTGACTTAAATCACACTTAAATCGTTATTTATTGGTAACCAGTTTTGGACTACTTGTCTATTATCAACTCAGCTATAAAAGTATGTCTTGTGTTACACCAATCATGGCTAATTTTCCACAAGAATAACACAAGACATACATTTAAGACAGGTTTCATAATGGTTATCATAATCACAAAAAAAGTTGTGGATCTATTCCAGCCCCAGAATGCTGTAAATATGGAAGATCTCCTGTGCCTTGTCTCTTCAGTCACCTCCCACCTCCCACCCCCATCTGTCCACAAGGAGGACTCTCAGTATTCTCCATATACTTCCCACAGCGTTATTCAGCTACCCAACAAATCTGCACAACATCCTTGTGCATCCCTACTCCCCCCCTTCTCCCAAGTGTTTGCCTTGTGGCTCATATGCCTGCAATAGTCCTAGGTGCAAGACAAGATCTGTCTCACACAACCTCCCACTACCACCTAGTCCAGCTCCGTTAAGGCATCCCCATACCCTTTAGAGGCAGGTGTATCTGTGAAAGCAGCCATGTGATCTACAAACTAAGCTGTAACCCCTGAGTTACTTTCTACATGGGCATGAGAACCAACAAGCTGCCTGTACATATATACACTACTGGCCATTAAAATTGCTACACCAAGAAGAAATGCAGATGATAAACGGGGTTCAAATGGACAAATATATTATACTAGAACTGACATGTGATTACATTTTCATGCAATTTGGGTGCATAGATCCTGAGAAATCAGTATCCAGAACAACCATCTCTGGCCGTAATAACAGCCTTGATACGCCTGGGCATTGAGTCAACAGAGCTTGGATGGTGTGTACAGGTACAGCTGCCCATGCAGATTCAACACGATACCACAGTTCATCAAGAGTAGCGACTGGCGTATTGTGATGTTCGGCCACCATTGACCAGACGTTTTCAATGTGCTGGCCAGGGCAGCAGTCAATCATTTTCTGTATCCAGAAAGGCCCGTACATGACCTGCAATATGTGGTTGTGCATTATCCTGCTGAAATGAAGGGTTTTGCATGGATCGAATGAAGGGTAGAGCCACGGGTCATAACAGAACTGAAATGTAATATCCACTGTTCAAAGTGCCGTCAATCCGAACAAAAGGTGACCGAGACACGTAACCAATGGCACCCCATACCATCACGCCGGGTGGTATGCCAGTATGGCGATGATGAATACACGCTTCCAATGTGTGTTCATCGCGATGCCACCAAACATGGATGCACTCATCATGATGCGGTAAACAGAACCTGCATTCATCCGAAAAAATGAGTTTTTGCCATTCGTGCACCCAGCTTTGTCGTTGAGTACACCACCGCAGGTGCTCCTGTCTGTGATGCAGCTTCAAGGGTAACCGCAGCCATGGTCTCCGAGCTGATAGTCCATGCTGCTCCAAACGTCATCGAACTGTTCGTGTAGATGTTTGTTGTCTTGCAAATGTCTCCATCTGTTGACTGAGGGATCAAGACGTGGCTGCACGATCCGTTACAGCCACGTGGATAAGATGCCTGTCATCTCGACTGCTAGTGATACGAGGCCATTGGGATCCAGCACGACATTCCGTATTATCCTCTTGAACTCACCAATTCCATATTCTACTAACAGTCATTGGATCTCGACCAACGCAAGCAGCAATGTTGCAATACGATAAACCGCAATCGCGATAGGCTACACTCCGACCTTTATCAAAGTCGGATTCGTGATGGTACGCATTTCTCCTCCTTACACGAGGCTTCACAACAACATTTCACGAGGCAACACTGGTCAACTGCTGTTTGTGTATGAGAAATCGGTTGGAAACTTTCCTCATGTCAGCACATTGTAGATGTCGCCACTGGCACCAACCTTGTGTGAATGCTCTGAAAAGCTAAGCATTTGCATATCACACAGCATCTTATTCCTGTCGCTTAAATTTCATGCCTGTAGCACGTCATCTTTGTGGTGTAGCAATTTTAATGGCCAGTAGTGTACAACCACTGCTAAACCGTTGCCAGGACACAGCTGGACCACCCAACTGCTGAACATACTGGCCAATATGATATGTTCCACTTCAATGACTACTCCACAGTCTGTGCCACCTGAGTCATTCCTATCAACATAAATGTTTCTGAACTGCACAGTCGGGAACTCTCCCTACAAGTTATCCTTCTTTCTCATAACCCACCTGGCCTCAATCGTCACTAATCCCTATCTCCATCTCTGTCCCTGATCCCACTCCAGCACTATGTGTGCCTTATATTCTACCAACACCCCTACTAGCCTTTTCCATTTCTCTATATCTCTCCTCTCCCCTTCCTCCCCCCATCTCAGCCTCCTGACACTGCACCTAGCAACCTTATCCTGTCCCCAAGGAGCACACTTGTGTGTGTGTTTTCTGCACATTTGTGTGTGTGTTTTCTGCTTCTGGAGGAGGACTGTTTTGTCTGAAAGTTAAACATTTAGCAGTATTTGTATTGTGCCTTTCTGTGACTTAATGCCTCCTCATGCAGTGAGTCACAATTTATCCTTTACATATTATAGTTATTCCAGCCAGGATTTTCTATTGTTTGATTAAGTAAACTGTTATTTTTATGTATTTCAAGAGTAATACCATAAAATTTAGTACACTTACTCCGCCATGAAACAAGATGGTCAATTTCTTCACAGAAACATGTTTGCAGTTGACTATGGAACTGTGATTGTACACAGATGTGAACCTCTTCATCCAAAGCAAATTGACAGCCATGAATGCTTTTCCTTAGGTACTCCAAAAGTATTAAAATTGCATTGGGACAGGTTTGGACTGCATGAAGGATGTGCTTCACTGTAAAACTTCTGCAGCTTACTTAAAACTAGCTTGGCAATGTGTGGACAGGCTGTTGTGGACTGGCAAGACAGCCAATCCACAATGGACGGGAGACCGAAAGGCACGCGTTTAAGCTCACACAGGCTGGCGTGAGGTCTGGAACAGGACACGGAATGAATACTAGCAAATAAAGTACATAGCTTCTGGAATACTTAACTTTAATCCATAATTGGTGAACATCGGTCTGACGGTACATGCATCACAAGATAAATAGCAAATGATAATCGCGCCTTGCTAGGTCGTAGCAAATGACGTAGCTGAAGGCTATGCTAACTATCGTCTCGGCTAATGAGAGCGTAATTTGTCAGTGACCCATCGCTAGCAAAGTCGGCTGTACAACTGGGGCGAGTGCTAGGAAGTCTCTCTAGACCTGCCGTGTGGCGGCGCTCGGTCTGCAATCACTGACAGTGGCGACACGCGGGTCCGACATATACTAACGGACCGCGGCCGATTTAAAGGCTACCACCTAGCAAGTGTGGTGTCTGGTGGTGACACCACACAGGCCTACCTGTTTCAGATACACTGCAGAACTTTTGCTGGGAAGCCTTTGCACATCCTGGATACAGTCCTCATATCTCCCCATGTGATTTCTACATTTTGGAGCCCTAAAGATATCCACATATGGGTACAATCATGGTTCTGTAGGCAAATGCAAACATTTTTGCGTCTCACAATGGGAGAAATGTATTAACAGTTATGACAATAACTTTTGAAATAATAAACAGTTTATTTACTTTTTTCCATGTGTATCGTATTCATTTGAGTGCTGCTTATATATTAATGTACTGAGAATCAGTATTAATAATAATCTCAGATTTTTTGCAGAAATAGTTATTTCTAATCAAATATTGTCTGGGAAAAGCTGCATGGATCTTCAGTCAGATCTTAATAAGATTTCAAAGTGGTACAAAGACTGGAAACTTACTTTATATGTTCAGAAATGAAAAACTGTGTACAGTATCATTGAATTACAATAGTAATCTATCAACTCATACATATACATGGTGTAACTATTTATAAGGATATGATATATAATGATCACATAGGCTCAGAAGAAATAAGTGGATGGCAGACTTTGCTTCATTGATGGGATACTGAGAAAATGCAATCAGTCAGCAATGAAGACTGCATACAAAATATTTGTGCAACTCATCTGAGAAGTGTGGGGGAATCATACAAACAGTACTAACAGGTTATATTGAAGATATAAAATGAAGGACAGCACACATGGGCACATGTTTGTTTGACTGATGGGATAGTGTTTTGGAGACACTGAAAAACCTGAACTGACAGATACCTGAAGACAGACACCTTCTACCCCGTGGAAGCTTACTCAAAAGGTTTCAAGAATGAGTATTAAGTGAGGAATGTAGGAATATACTGTAATATCCTATGTTTTGCCAGCACATTACAGTGCACACATGGGCTTTTGAGGAGTAATTTTTACCAAGCAGTCAAATGGAACAGTAATAAACCTTAATAGATTGTAGAGTGGGTAGTACTCTCTTCCAATCATTTCTCAGTGGGTTGCAGAATATAGGTGTAGCTGTAGATGAGAAGAAATGTAAATCTTCCAATGGAAGAACATGAGTGTATATTGCTGAAGACATGGAAAGGCCTGGATGAGACCTTTATCCAGCAAGGGATCTCAGTCCCTGTTTCATCCTTGAAGAAGATGATGAATTGAGCAAAATTTTGTGGACAACCATAAGTTGGAAACGAACCATTGGATACCTGTGGTCATAAATCGGCAGCCATCCAGAGAAGATAGTATGGTAATTTGTCTGGTACATACGCATGTTTGGGTGTGTTCAGCAGTGTGGTTTTGACTAACTAAACTGCTGCTGCGCTTGCTAGAGTAAAAGTTTAGTCATGCTCTTTGTACAGGGAAAGTGCATGCTAGTTCTAAAACAAAATTGCAGTTAGTTATTTCCTGCATTGTAAAACAAAATTTGATCTTGATAAATTTATGAGTGTTAAGTTAAGTGAGTTTAATTTTTTTTAAAACAGGGTCTCTAAAATCTACTGCAAACCATATGTGTAAGATGTGCTGAAGGAGAAGCTAAATTACTATTCCACATAACATATTCAAATGCTCTAACTTTTTTATGCCAGTGAAAATTGTAACAAAATTGAAAAATTAGAAGCAGGCTAACAGTTTAAGGAACAAAAAGAAGGCAGTGCAGAATCATTATTATAGAGACATGTTACTCATAATTAATAATTAGCATCTGAACAAATGCAGGCAGACTTCTCTCACTGACTATTAGAACCTCACCTGAATTGATCTCCTGTGCATAGTGAGCTAGAGTCTTTGTGGAGGAACCTGATGGGCTGTGGCTCAGCACCACAGGTAGCATGGTCTAAAACAGAAAAAAAGTATGCTTTGAATTTGAATGTGAAAAATACTAGAGGAAGAAATCAAAGGCAGCGCATAGCATGGAAATCAAAGGTGGCATATACTACTCTATAAAATGCTGAAAGAGATATTCGTATGAATTATGTATTGTATGATTTTCACATAGATGCATGATCACGTGAAATAAAAATGTGAATGAAAAATGTGAATGCAGTTAAAAGTTTGGTGTTGAGTGACCATTAGCTTGTTCACTGATTATGTATTATTCCTATTTCAATTTACCCTTGAAGTTCTTCTTCTTTTTCTTGTACTTTTGTCCAGCATTTGTACAAGTTTGGCATGATTATCAATGGTTTTCACAAGGTTAATTTAAGGGGTGGCTGCCCTACCCTGCTGCCACACTTTTACCCCCCAGCCTCAGGACAGGATGTGTGTATAGTGACTCACATAAGACTCCACATGGCTCACAGTTGTATGACATCCCACAAAAGCCACAAGATGCTAGCACCACCAGAGGCCTCCACTTTCAGATGCGTGTGCAGCCTCCCCATAGTGCACCCTAGTGGTTGGCCGGCAGCTTAAAGAGTCAGGCCTGACCACCCTTGCTCTCAGTATACGTTGACATTCTGCGTATGTGTCTTGGGCTAGTAGTGCAGCCACTCCATGGCAACTGTTTTTGTGCACCAGTATTCTTGAAGTAATAAAGTGTTGTGTCTTTTTTTTTTTTTTAATTATATGCCTGTTCATGTAGTGAGAACACATTGACCATGAGTAGGGTCGTTTTCACATGTTTTGTTGTGTAGTTGTTTTTTGCATTTGTTGTGACATTTTTCTTGTCATGACATGGAGACTGCTTCAAACATTGGTGCAACAACAGAGGGAACTTCTTACAGTCATGCGACAGGCTGTGCAGGCATTTCTCTCTTCTCCTTTGTATCTGGCTATGTTCCTTCCTCCATTCTTGCTGTTTGATGAGGCACCAGAAAATTGGGAAGTGTACAGATTCTGGCTACAGCAACATTTCACTGCCTTTCACTTTACAGAAGTGGAGGTACGTCATGCACTGTTTTTGTCATGTATTCCTCCTGCCGTGTATCGGGTATCTAGTGTATCAGCAGTTGGCCCTGTTACAGAAAACTTCTTGTTTGCTTTTTGACAATTTTTGCTAGTCATTGTCTTCCTATTATCACCGTCACCTGCACATTGTGGCCACCAGAGTTGAATTCTACCAATGCAAGAATTAGCTCCATCAGTTTTATCATGCTTTGGCTGTGGTTCTTCATAGCCTAAGTTACAAGTGCCAATCTGGCAGCTTCCATGCAGCATGTTAACAACATACCAGCTGCTGCTCCCTGTTGCCGTCATGTGCATCTTGTTTCTCCCAACACGATAGATCAGAATGTCCCCAGCATTGGGCCATCTGTCATTAGTGTCAGAAGAATGGCCACACTACAGCAGTCCGCCACTCAATGGCACAGAATGCAGTATCAGAGAACATGGGTATGGATATCCAGGAAGTGGCATTGTCAAGGCTAATTCCCAGTCAGGAATCCAACAAATTCTTTGTCGAGGTCTTGGTTGTCTCATGGCATCTGCACCTGCAGGTGGACAAGGGTGCGGCAGTTTCCCTGCCTAATGCCCAAATGCCCAAACATATTCAGATCTTACCTCCCTTGTGCTGTTGCTGGTAATAAGGTACCTATGGGGATCTGGTAAACACCAAATCCTCTTGCTTGGTCAACCCAGAAATGATACTACCTATAGATGAGTAATGCGGCCTAATACTTTTATTGTTGTTCAAGATGCTAGCTCAGTAAACCTTTCTGGGGTTGATGCCTTTCAGGTCTTTCGCTTTTCAGTCACTTCATACAGTTGGTCTCTGCTGATGTCTGCTATCAGTCTTTCGAATCTCCATGCTCTGAATTCCAGGATATTTTTGTGGAAGGCCTAGGGTACACCACAGACTTTAAAGTCCACAAAACCTTTAAATGGTCCTAGATTTTTTCTTGCTTGCTAGATCCTGATAGCCCTTCACTCCCAGGCCAAGATGGAGCTGGATTGGTTCGGGTCTCTTAGGGTTGTGGTTTCCATTTCCTGTAATGAAAGGCCATGCCTTTTGTTATGATGATGAAATCATCTGGTAGACTGAGAGTTGGCAATGATTTTCAGGGCACCACGCATTCACAGTCCATGGTCGACACAAACTCATTGCTATATCTCAAAGAGCTGTTCATACGCTTAACAGGGTGTCAGTTCTTCTCCAAACTTGATCTTCCTGAAGCACTGTTCATATGCTTAACATGGAGTCAGTTCTTCTCCAAACTTGATCTTCCCGAAGCATATAACCAGTTACCCATAGATGAGGAGTCAAAATGTATCATGTTCCTTAATATACCTTTAGGCCTGTATCAATAGTAATAGTTAATGATTGGTAAGGCAAGTAGCCCTGCAATTTTTCAAAGCTATCTGGAACTGGTCATGTCTATTATTCTGCACTGTTTCAACTAGCTACATGACATTGTCGTTACTGGTACGGGCAACCATCTGCGGACTATCTGGGCCCTTTTTGAAAAACTTTGGGTATGCATTGAAATCTACAGAAATCTAAGTTTTTCCAACACTCTCTTGAGTATTTGGGCCACACCATATCATGGCAGGGTGTCAAACCCTTGGCAAGTCTGGTCAAGGGCGTTATGGACCTATCCCATCCCTCATCATTGCATGAACAGTAGGCATTTTTCCTGGGGTATTCATCGTTGCACATCCTCTCTACCTTCTTCTCTGCAGTGGTGCTTCCTTTGTCTGGTCTCCCACGTGTGACCAGGCCTTTTTCAAGCTACTTTTGATCCTAACAAACCATTGGTTTTGGCTATGAGTGTCTCGCAGTATGGTGTTAAGATGGTCTTCACCCATCAGAACGCAGATAGCTCGGAGTAGCCACTGTCATTTGTATCCAAAACTCTCAGTCCAGCAAAGGTCCACTACCCTCAGGCCGATAAGGACGCTCTGGCCATTGGGTATATGGTCACCAAATTTGTGTGACGAGTTCTTACATGGCACCAAATTTCAACCCACTATGGACAACATGCCATTAGCTTCATTATTGAGTCCGTCTGCTGGGCACACGATAAGGTGGTCCACAGGTTCCGGCAGTGGGCCTTGTTCCTCTTTAGATACTACTATGACATCCATTCTCGCCCTACTGGGCACTATTTCGATTCAAATGACTTATGCAGGCTGCCCTTGTGTCCAGAACCTGAGTTTGATCGAGAGGAGCTCTTATGTTTTCGTTTGGATGTCGACTCCTGCCAAGTGGTAGACTGCTTTCCAATCACTAGAACCTGGGTTGCCAAGGCCACCATGTCTGACTCCATTCTGAAGCAGGCTATCCACCTGGTCCAGCAATGTTGGTCATCTTGTCCTCTGTGCCACACTTCTGACATGCTTTGTACCTACTTTGTCTGGCGCCATTGTCTTTTGATATTAGACAGGGTTCTCCTCCTCTCCATGGATGATACAGCTCACAGGGTGGTCATTCCCAGGAGTCTGTGGTGGGTGTCTTACAGCTGTTGCATAAGGGTTAGTGGAGTGTTTTCTGAACCACAGCATTGGCTCGCAGACTTGTACTGGCCCAGCATTGACCAAGAACAGGAGCATTTGGTTGCTGTGTCCTCACCCCCCTAATCAACAGGTTGCTCCCAAGGCATAGTTTCCCCAGGGCGTCCAGCAAACCACCCCTAACAACGCATCCATAAGGATTTTGTGGGTGTGTTTCTGAATGTGTTTTGGCTGATCGTCATTGACATTTTTTCACGTTTTACACATGTGGGCTGATGCTCCTTGGCCACTAATGAAGTTACTATTCAGGCTCCTTCAAAAATTTTTCTGTGGAAGGTCTCCCAGTTACTCTCGTTTCTGACAATGGACCTCAGTTCCTGTCTCAGGTATTTCATGATTTCTGTGTGTGGTTGGGCATTCGCCATGTTCAGTCCCCTCTCTTTCACGCCCAATCTAACAGGGAGGTCGAGCACATGGTTTGCACCTTTTAAGACCCAAAGGAAAAAGTATCTACAGGACATTCCCCCTGAGGAGGTATTACTGTTTATTCTGACAGCCTACCAGACAACTGCTGTTGTTTTCCATAGCCCTGTCAAGAATCTCCAAGGGTTCCAGCTGTGGATGCTGCTCCACCTTTTCCATTTGGGTTCTCATCCACCATTGCGTTCCACTGTACAGCACTTTCTGCCATGTATGCCAGTCTGGGTGAGTGGTTTGGTTGGCATCTGTGCTGGTTACTGGCAATGACTGTGTGTCCAAATGGCTGCCATGTCTGCACTCTCTGGCTGAAGACCAGGAGGTCTGGTGCCATCAAAATCAGCTCCAAGTCTGGGTGGGCACCCACGCACTCATCCTGGCTATACTACCACCTTTGTCGGTGCCCCGGTCACTGGATGCAGCCCAACTGATAGTGCTACAGCCACAATTCTCAAATGCATCAGTGCGACACAATAAGGCTACTACGCCACAGCCTGAAGCAGCACCTCGAGTGCCCCTCTAGCCAGTGGATAGGTCCCTCACTGATTCAGTGTCTCCTATGTGGTCTCAGCCTGTGGTGGATTCGCCTCCACCTCCCCCACTGCCGCTGGACATCGCCATGGATCCCTGATTGGATTGCCCATTGCTGCTCCTGTCACCTCATGCTCCCACAGGGGGTGTCAGTGTGCTCCTCAAGCTGGCCACTTTATCCCAAATTCTAATGTCTCTGCTGGCAGGGAGCTGCCCTCCTCCCTTGCCTCCAAGGCCTCCTTTGACACAGGGACAATTTCCACATTGCATTCATCCACTCTTGCCTGGGAACCATGACGCTCCACCCCCAAGGGAGGAGGGGTCTAGTGACCTACATAAGATTCCACATCCACAGTCCGGGCACCTCAGATGCCACAATATGTTAGAATCAGCAGAGCCCTCCACTCTTAGATGCAAGTGCAGCCTCTATGTAGTCCACTCTACTGGCTGGCCAATGGCTGACAGAGTTGTGCCCAGCCCACCTCACTCTCAGTCATGTGTTGACATTCAGACTAGTAGTGCAGCCGCTCCATTGCAAGTGTTTTCCTGTAACAGTATTTTTGAAGTAATGAAGTTTTGCATTTGTTATTATAGTCAGAACAATGGGTACCCCAACTCTCTAAGTGCAGTGCTATTCATGTGAATATTTTGAAAGTATTCTAAATATTTGTGAATCATGTAACTGAAGTGGGAGTTGAGAAGCAGCTGAGTGTTCGCCTAGTCAGACATGGGAAACCTCCAAAAAACCACATCAGGTCTGACCGACACCCCAACCATCATTAATCCTCTGGGCACATTGGATCCTGGACCAGTGAACCTCCCTGTCCTGGACTGATGCTTGAAGGGGTGCCACACCCTGCCTATCCAACCCATGTTAATTTAGGCAAGTATTTGACCCATTTCTGAAAAAAAACCTATTTGATGCAGGACCTTAATATTTTTACTGTATGTAACACGATGCTAATAGAGTCAACTGTACTAAAATTTACTATATCAATTTTGTAGTTGTTAAGAAATACTTTTTTTGATTTACTAACAAAAAATATTAAGTTTTTCTGCAGAAAATATTTGTTGTGAAATTCCTAATGGGGGAATATTAATGAATGTAGTACCAGAGGTGGCTTTTTATGTTATGCAGTGTCTCTGAAAATTTCATTCATTTATCTATGATAGTTTCTGATATAATGGGGCGATATACTGAAAATTTTGGTTTGCGGGAAATTGAATTTAAAGAAAAAACTTTTGATATTTGTTACTTACAGTTAATTAAAACTGTCCTGCTGCATATGATGGCCCTTCTTTGGCCTCTAGCAGGTCTTCCAGCTTCTTTTTCACCTTCCTGGATGTTTGTATTGCTTCCTTGACCATATTAGATGCAGACCTTCATCGGCTATCTTCATTTTCTCGCAATGTTGCAGCCCAGTGATCATATTTTCACCAGGATTAATTCCAAGCTCTTTCAGTACCCAACACTTTCCAATATTACCACAACTGAATGTAATAACAGCATCATGAACTCCTAGTTTCATTGAATGCATGCCTACAAATACAGTTTTAGGAAGGCTGTTCCAAATTATGCTGTTGAAATATTCATTTGGGTTCTGTGTCTGCCCATGCAGACATTTCCTTAGAAGGTCAGGATGAGTCAAGTCTCTGAAAATAGGTTTAATTGTTGTAATAACAGTAGCAGGAAGAGAATGCTGTTGAGAATAAGATTCTCCAGTTGCCTGAGCCCTATTGTATTTGAACCACAAATTTTCTCCTGATGGACATAATCCATGACGTGGCTTATCATCAGTAGAGGACTTATGAAAGAATATGGCCCAAACATCTCTCTTCATTGCCTCCAGACTGTCTTTATTTCTCCTAATTGCCTGCCCATAGTATGCCTGCAAGTTTTCTATTACAGTTTTAGTTAACCGACCCTGTCCGGTCAACAATTTTCCATCTTCTAATTTTGTTCCTCTCATATCAACATTTAGTTTTCTCAGCCTTGTTCCCAAACGTTTTTGAACATGGCCTACACATTATATTTTGCCAATAATGCCATCTCCATATGGTTTAGAGTTCACCACATGCCTTACTGTCACCATCAGCCAAATATTTGGTGTACCGTATGCCTCTTGTTTCTATGGAGCGATGAAATATTTGTTGTACTCCATGAACTTCCATACCGCCACTTGTTCCTCTAAAATTAGCCACACAGTTGTGTTCTTTATGTTCACTGATTTTACAACATTTGCAATATTTAGACATTATCTCCACACCTAACACATTACCGGTGTCTACACTCGTAGTAGTCACTACTCCATTCAGAGAAGTATGTCCTCTTCTCTGCCAACTTCCATCAAGTGCAACTGCAATATCCAAACATCCATTATTTTCTTCCACTGCTTCCCCAGCAGGCAGTTTCATGCTTTCCTCAATGATCTCACATACAGCTTTCTCTAATATTGCAGTCAGTTTTTCAAATTTATTTGGTGATTGATGTTAGTTCATCACTGAACAAAATGTTCTCCCCACGGCCATGCCATTGCCAATGGATCGTAAGGTATAAACTAATCTAGTATTGATTTCATAAGGGCCACTTGCATCTTGTTTTGAAGAACTCAGAAATGAAATCGCAGCTGAGCATTTAGTGTAAATTAAATCCAAAGCAATTGCTAGGGCTTTTCTTCCACTGGTACTCTCACAAAGTTTCACACTCTGTGACTCATCACACTGTCTACATTGTACAAATTTAGAAATTACATCTGATAATATTTTCAAATTTATAATGTTACTGCACCCTTCGTCACTTACAGTAAATTCGTTGTAACTCTCTTGAAATGGTGAGAGCTTCTTTGATGATGCACTTGTTGAAGAATGACAACTAGGAACATCGTCACCAGCCGACATAACCTCTTGTACAGAAAGCTTTCTAAACTTGTTTCCTCTAAATTGCCGTTTCTTGAAAATACCTTTATGTTTTGTCATCTTCAATAAACAGAACAAAACACACGTAAACAAGCACTGCAAACATAAGTATAACAACTACTCGCAATCACACTTGAACAAAACTAACCATGTGTTTGAAAGCGTGTTGTTTACAAACAGCAGAAACAAAAGAATACCGACCACTGCATTCCAAGGGTAGCCATCACACTCTGGAGTAAAAACAAATCCCTAACGTGCAATAAAGGGGATATAAAGATCTAGAATATATCCAGAAAAGTGGGTGACAGAAAAGTGGGCGTAGCACATAAAGACATGTGGTAGGAAAATGCTCTTTTAAATGCTCGAAAAAAAATTTTTTTCGGCAAAATCCTTTTCAGATTACCGAAATAAAACCTTAGTCTATCGAAATATGATGAAAACCGAAAATTGATTTTTTTTCGACTTGAACGACGGTGTGGTCCCCTTAACATACATGACTACCCAGCTGGATATGATCTTGATGTTCTATAGTACAGATATTCGATATATTTGAAATGTTATTTAATTTTTTTTGTGGTGATGACAAATCAGTTATGCACTTTGACAGTAAAGTAAAAAGCTTATATAAGTTCTCATGCTGCGTAAATTGTTGTGGAAGGAATTACAGAAAACGATGTTAAGTGAGGCAGTGCACCATAGGAATGAAACAGTGACTCATAGTTCGACTATAATGCATATTAAATAATTATTTTCAAAAAATAGCTAGTACATGCTAAATTAATAAACCAACAAAATTGAAAAAAATTACAGAAAACTTTTATCTGTATTTAAAATAAAGTGAAAATTTGATACTGCCCGCAGAAGAGTGTCGTTTACTGATGGCATTGCATGAGCAGTTAACAGGAAATGAAATTGCTTCTACAGAAAACAAATAACAGATAATGAAGTCAAGACAGTGGAATGGTTGATATTTATCACAGTGTTTAGTACCACAATGTTTTTATATTCTCCTGGAATTGCATGAAGTAAGTTGTTTGCAGTATGCACAAAGGTCAGACTGTTCTGTATAACTTACAGTGCCAAACAGAAAAAAAGTGTGTATGAAACAGTGAGCATACAAGACAGCACATGCATTCAAGCAAGCAAATAAAATAATTATGAGATAAAGATATTATGTAAATGGTACTACAAAATAACAGTGTGATAAATATATGTTATTAACAAATAACAACAGCCACAGGCTATTCTAAGATAAACTTAGTGATTCTAAGTGTCTTACATAAATTTTCTTGCTAAGAATTTTACATTATTTTAGAAAGCTGTAAAAAGTGACCGATGATAAATGAGTCTCATGCGACATGGACACTCTAAATGTTTTGCAAGCAATTCAAGTATCAAACTGAGATCTCAACAAGTACTTGGCACTCTTTCCATGTAAATAATGATGCAAAATTTGCGTTGTTTTAGCGTTTGTCATGTGAAGGTACAGTATTTACAGCATGACAAACATTAGGCCATGTTACTGTACCTCTCCTTTGTGTAGCTATCAATTCCTGTTAAGAAAGAACGTTATCCTACGTATGAGACCCATGCTTAGCTTAATAACTCGCTGCTTTAAGAAAGCTACAGTCATTAAGCATGTAGCAAAATAATTACCCATTGGTGTATTGACAGATACCAGATTTCAATATCTAGAATCATTTACAAAATGTTAAGGGAGTACACAATTATTGAACACCCAATACAGGTGATTATGAAAAGTAGGGAATAACTGTGGAATGATCCGTATGATGGTAAGTAAAAACATAAGCTTTACTAAGGATATGTCCATAAATCTATAGTTTCTATACTAGAAGCTACTTTATTCATAGTACACAGCACACTGCAAGTATATTTTGATGAACAATATTTCCATTCCTGAGCCAGAAAATGGTACTATTTCTCATGATGGCAATGGTACTCTCCATTAGGAAGAAGTTAGTTGAGACTTACTATCTAGATCTTAAGCAGACTATCTGATATGTCCTGTGCTGATTGAAATGCAAAGAGAACACAGCCCAGATAAACAATATACAGCAGCTTTATTAATAAATGCGTCAACCATAAAGTCCTCTTTGGAGAAAAGTTAATCACTTACAATAGTTTGTGAAGGTCCGCAATCAGCACTGAAATGCAGAAGTCCGAAATTAGACTAAAGGCCTTAATGATGAAATAGTCAAGGTCTCATATTCACGTGGTTGCAGGACAAGATAGTGTTCGAGGTCCATTTGATGTACGAAGATAAGCTTGATGGCTGATACCCAAATCCTGGTCGTTTGCAATGCAGAGGCCAAGTCCTGGTCACGGTGGTGTGGTGGCTCTCCCAGTCGGTAGTGGCTAGCAAATGGCACGGCATAGTACGTAGCGAAAATTCCGGATTTGACATCGATTGAAGAACGGCGAGTGCAGTCAGCTCTTGACCCATAGCTCGGCGGAAAACTGGCTTGGAGTATTTTTTTTCTTTATTGTGATTTCATTCATGGACAGGAGAGGGCTGGCAGCGGCACAATCCACCGCTCTTCAGCCAAGTGGGACAGTCAATAAAAAGATGAAGACGGTACATATAGAGGGTAGAATAGATGGGCAGGAAGACAGTGTCCTCAGCATATACGAGGTGAACAAGGAGGGGGGGGGGGGAGGTTTGGGCATATCTGCAGTATACAGGAGATAGAGGAGAGGGGAAAGGACAGAGCATTGGGGCACGCCGGCGGTGGGATAAAACGTATGGGAGTTGGTACTGTCTGGATTGTAGTAGTGTTGCACCGCCCTAAATACCTAGGCTGCATAGAGGAGCCATTGCAGTCACGTGGCCCCGGGAAGCAAACAGGTCTGTTGGGTCAGTGACTTCCAGTAGCACTCGCACTGCTGCCTGGCGTGCGCCTCATTGAAGTTGTGTACTTTGCTCGTGTAAGCCCTTTATCCTTGGGCCGCACCCGCAATATACTGTAGTTGCAGGTCGGCCAAGAGAATACTCGTACACCACTCTGTCCTAGAGAGATGCCGAAGTACTTGGCATGGGAGTATTAAGACGGCTGATGTACAGTGATTCACGTTTAACCTTCAAACAGGAATTCTGTCGAATATTTTCAGTTCACTTGTCTCTCCTTTATAAAATGTTTCCTGTGAGGAGTACCACTGGAGTTGTTGGACATGATAAAATTGTGTTTCTACTCGCACATCTGTTGTTGTTGTTGTTGTGGTCTTCAGTCCTGAGACTGGTTTGATGCAGCTCTCCATGCTACTTTATCCTGTGCAAGCTTCTTCATCTCCCAGTACCTACTGCAACCTACATCCTTCTGAATCTGCTTAGTGTATTCATCTCTTGGTCTCCCTCTACGATTTTTACCCTCCACGCTGCCCTCCAATGCTAAATTTGTGATCCCTTGATGCCTCAAAACATGTCCTACCAACCGATCCCTTCTTCTAGTCGTGCCACAAACTTCTCTTCTCCCCAATCCTATTCAATGCCTCCTCATTAGTTACGCGATCTACCCACCTTATCTTCAGCATTCTTCTGTAGCACCACATTTCGAAAGCTTCTATTCTCTTCTTGTCCAAACTGGTTATCATCCATGTTTCACTTCCATACATGGCTACACTCCATACAAATACTTTCAGAAACGACTTCCTGACACTTAAATCTATACTCGATGTTAACAAATTTCTCTTCTTCAGAAACGATTTCCTTGCCATTACCAGTCTACATTTTATATCCTCTCTACTTCGACCATCATCAGTTATTTTACTCCCTAAATAGCAAAACTCCTTTACTACTTTAAGTGTCTCATTTCCTAATCTAATTCCCTCAGCATCACCCGATTTAATTTGACTACATTCCATTATCCTCGTTTTGCTTTTGTTGATGTTCATCTTATATCCTCCTTTCAAGACACTGTCCATTCCGTTCAACTGCTCTTCCAAGTCCTTTGCTGTCTCTGACAGCACATCTCTCGCACAGCTACAGTACTGAAAAACTACACAAAAGTTGCTATATTACTATCAGAGTTGGCCAAGCTCTACCAACTATTACCTAGAAACTGTAAGCCGCCTTTTTATTGTTTGTTATACGAATCAATGGCTTACATATACGGCATACGCACCTAATGCCACAAGATAGGGGCAGGCGGAAAACGACAGATGACCTCCGTAATATATGACACGGTATGCACGAACTTACCATGTTGAACTGTTTTTCGTCGAATCCGACCAGAGCGAACATGGCATTTTCACACACATGTTCTTGGACGGTCGTCAGCTCACAGGCGACCTTTGCGAGGAATCGAAGGGCTTTGCTTTGTGGTAGAAACTCGTCATGCCCGAAGAGATGCATAAAGAACTGAAACAATCATACAAAAACGATAAGTATCCAAAGCAACTGTAACGGAGCTGTTTTAAAGTTTCATGCATTTGAAAAAGAACCAAAATGATTTTGAGGTTATTGAAAAATACACTGTAAATAACAGCAACAAAACTTTTCAGTTAGTATTTAAAATCATAATAACACTAGTGATTATTTATTCGAATGTAATCAATAACTCAACTCAGCAAAGAACTTTAATAATTAATACCTGTTGTGTTGGCAATTGTGGAACTTCCCCTCCTCCCTCCATCCCCCCCCCCCCACCCCACCTGCCCACCACACCGCTCCTTTCCCAGGACAAATTTCTGCGTACGCTCACACCCATCACCAAAAAGGAACGCAGTCAGTTCTTTTTAGATAAAGCCACTTATTGAACGTTAAAGAAGGCAAACTGAGAACATGTTTTTAATTCGCAGACCAAGAAAAACAAAATTTATTAAACTGTCTTAATTTGCTGTGGCCGATTCAAAACAAAATAGACTGTAAGGCAGATTACGCAAGCCCTTTTATAAAAATACGACCCTGATGGGCCATAAACTTAGCCCAAAACAGGCACAGCTGGTGCGATATGTGTTTACAGAAAAATTCATTGTTTAAATTTTGTAGGGAGGGTGTAGCTTACACGACTGTAGTTGTTTACTTTTTACTGAGTGATTTACTTCTTTGACAGACCAGACCTGTGACTTTTATCTGTCACCTTTCACTTCTTTCCCCTCTGGAAATGTTTGTTAATGTGAAAAATGCGGTTACATCGCCGTTCATAGTCCACGCTGAACTGCGTGTTTACCGATAGCTCACTAACTAGTCAATTTAAAGGTCGGAGGAAGGCAACGGAAAACCACATTTAATTGGGCGATGCCTAGTAAAGTACTGTTCTGTTCAAAGGATGTGTTTTCAATTGGTAAGGACATATACACTGCGACATCATGAATCTGTGGACCTGAAACATTAGCATCTGTACCTGCTGCTACACATGTACTATGTCAGCCACAGTACGTTGTGCGGCAGAAAGTAAATAGTTGCGTTACCAGATCGTGTTAAGGGAATAAAGGACACGAAATTGCAAAATATTGACATAATGTAGAATACAATGATAAGATAAGTGATCAAATATTGAGAGCTATAGTTTGACTGTAAATTACTTTATTACTTTAGAAAGTAAGTAACTTACGTAGTATACATACTGATATTAATAAAGTGTTTGAAATTTTTACTTATATTCCACTGAGAAACTCACTTTATTCAATATCCCTGCTTACTTAACGATTTAGTAACCCATGTCACGGCTTGCACGGCCCCTCCCGCCGGAAGTTCGAGTCCTCCCTCGGGCATGGGTGTGTGTGTTGTTCTTAGCATAAGTTAGTTTAAGCAGTGCGTAGGTCTAGGGACCAATGACCTCAGCAGTTTGGTCCCTTAGGAATTCACACATATTTATTCACAAATATCCAGACAAGTTGTTGTTGTTGTTGTTGTTGTGGTCTTCAGTCCTGAGACTGGTTTGATGCAGCTCTCCAAGCTACTTTATCCTGTGCAAGCTTCTTCATCTCCCAGTACTTACTGCACATACATCATTCTGAATCTGCTTAGTGTATTCATCTCTTGGTCTCCCTCTACGATTTTTACCCTCCACATTGCCCTCCAATGCTAAATTTGTGATCCCTTGATGCCTCAGAACATGTCCTACCAACCGATCCCTTCTTCTTGTCAAGTTGTACCACAAACTTCTCTTCTCCCCAATTCTATTCAATACCTCCTCATTAGTTATGTGATCTACCCATCTAATCTTCAGCATTCTTCTGTAGCACCACATTTCGAAAGCTTCTGTTCTCTTCTTGTACAAACTATCTAGCGTCCATGTTTCACTTCCATACGTGGCTACACTCCATACAAATACTTTCAGAAACGACTTAGTGACATTTAAATGTATACTAGATGTTAGCCAATTTCTCTTCTTCAGAAACGCTTTCCTTGCCATTGCCAGTCTACATTTTATATCCTCTCTACTTCGACCATCATCAGTTATTTTGCTCCCCAAATAGCAAAACTCATTTAATACTTTAAGTGTCTCATTTCCTAATCTAATTCCCTCAGCATCACCCGACTTAATTCGACTACATTCCATTATCCTCGTTTTGCTTTTGTTGATGTTCATCTTATATCCTCCTTTCAAGACACTGTCCATTCCGGCCAACTGCTCTTCCAAGTCCTTTGCTGTCTCTGACAGAATTACAATGTCATCGGCGAACCTCAAAGTTTTGATTTCTTCTCCATGGATTTTAATACCTACTCCGAATTTTTCTTTTGTTTCCTTTACTGCTTGTTCAATATACAGATTGAATAACATCGGGGAGAGGCTACAACCCTGTCTCACTCCCTTACCAACCACTGCTTCCCTTTCATGCCCTCGACTCTTATGACAGCGATCTGGTTTCTGTACAAATTGTAAATAGCCTTTCGCTCCCTGTATTTTACCCCTGCCACCATTAGAATTTGAAAGAGAGTATTCCAGTCAACATTGTCAAAAGCTTTCTCCAAGTCTACAAATGATAGAAACGTAGGTTTGCCTTTCCCTAATCTATTTTCTAAGATAAGTCGTAGGGTATGTATTGCCTCACGTGTTCCAACATTTCTACGGAATCCAAACTGATCTTCCCCGAGGTCGGGTTCTACCAGTTTTTCCATTCGTCTGTAAAGAATTCGTGTTAGTATTTTGTAGCTGTTGCTTATTAAACTGAGAGTTCGGAAATTTCACATCTGTCTACACCTGCCTTCTTTGGGATTGGAATTATTATACTCTTTTTGAAGTCTAAGGGTATTTCGCCTGTCTCATACATCTTGCTCACCAGATGGTAGAGTTTTGTCAGGACTGGCTCTCCCAAGGCCGTCAGTAGTTCCAATGGAATGTTGTCTACTCCTGGGGCCTTGTTTATACTTAGGTCTTTTGTCAAACTCTTCACGCAGTATCATATCTCCCATTTCATCTTCATTTACATCCTCTTCCATTTCCATAATACTGTCCTCAAGTACATCGCCGTTGTATAGACCCTCTATATACTCCTTCCACCTTTCTGCTTTCCCTTCTTTGCTTGGAACTGAGTTTCCATCTGAGCTCTTGATATTCATACAAGTGGCTCTCTTTTCTCCAAAGGTCTCTTTAATTTTCCTGTAGGCAGTATCTATCTTACCCCTAGTGAGATAAGCCTCTACATCCTTACATTTGTCCTCTAGCCATCCCTGGTTAGCCATTTTGCACTTCCTGTCGATCTCATTTTTGAGACGTTTGTATTCCCTTCTGCCTGCTTCATTTACTGCGTTTTTATATTTTCTTCTTTCATCAATTAAATTGAATATTTCCTTTGTTACCTAAGCATTTCTACGAGCGCTCGTCTTTACCTACTTGATCCTCTGCTGCCTTCACTACTTCATCGCTCAGAGCTACCCATTCTTCTTCTGCTGTATTTCTTTCACCCATTCCTGTCAATTGTTCCATTATGCTCTCCCTGGAACTCTGTAAAACCTCTGGTTTAGTCAGTTTATCCAGGTCCCATCTCCTTAAATTCCCACCTTTTTACAGTTTCTTCAGTTTTAACCTACAGGTCATAACCAATAGATTGTGGTCAGAGTCCACATCTGCTCCTGGAAATGTCTTACAACTTAAAACCTGGTTCCTAAATCTCTGTCTTACCATTATATAATCTATCTGATACCTTCTAGTATCTCCAGGGTTCTTCCACGTATACAACCTTCTTTCATGATTCTTGAAGCAAGTGTTAGCTATGATTAAGTTACGCTCTGTGCAAAATTCTACCAGGTGGCTTCCTCTTTCATTTCTTAGCCCCAATCCATATTCACCTACTACGTTCTCTTCCTTTCCCTACTGTCGAATTCCGGTCACCCATGACTATTAAATTTTCGTCTCCCTTAACTACCTGAATAATTTCTTTTATCTCATCATACATTTCATCAATTTCTTCATCATCTGCAGAGCTAGTTGGCATATAAACTTGTACTACTGTAGTAGGCGTGGGCTTCGTGTCTATCTTGGCCACAATAATGCGTTCACTATGCTGTTTGTAGTAGTTTACCCGCACTCCTATTTCTTTATTCATTATTAAACCTACTCCTGCATTATCCCTATTTGATTTTGTATTTATAACCCTGTATTCAACTGACCAAAGGTCTTGTTCCTCCTGCCACCGAACTTCACTAATTCCCACTATATCTAACTTTAACCTATGCATTTTTAAATTTTCTTTCTCCTGATAACGACTTCCTCTTGAGTAGTCCCCGCCCGGAGATCCGAATGGGGGACTATTTTACCTCCGGAATATTTTACCCAAGAGGACGCCATCACCATTTAACCATACAGTAAAGCTGCATGCCCTCGGGAAGAATTACGGCTGTAGTTTCCCCTTGCTTTCAGCCGTCCGCAGTACCAGCACAGCAAGGCAGTTTTGGTTAGTGTTACAAGGTCATATCAGTCAATCATCCAGACTGTTGCCCCTGCAACTACTGAAGAGGCTGCTTACATTCCCATAATTGTATTTAAGTTTTCAGTTTTTCACTTGTCCACTGGCCAACAATTATATGAGAATCGCATTCAACAGATCAATGGGTAAAATTCCCTACTATTTTCATGAGGTCTGAATGACAAACTTTTCACTTTCTGGCACTTAAACATCTAACCTCGCTAGCAACACAAATTAAATTTTGAGAGGATGGTGTGTTTTGTTCCAAAAACAGATTACATAAGTGTGTACTATCATTGTTAGTAAAAACCGGAATGCAGCTCCGAATATCATTTATACAAGCTTCAGAATTCAAATTAATCCTTCAGAACATCCAAAATTTAAAAAAAGAATAAACTCCAGGACTCTAAATATTACAAATTGACATAGCGCCTTGAATAAATTTAAGCGATATTGTTTTATGCGATCCTCAGAAATGTTATAATCGCGCAAGGAGCACAAACATCAAAGTCAGTGCAGCAAGACGAGGCGGCGGATCCCCTCTGAGCGAGATAAATTAGTTGACTGAACGTATACTGATAGCAATCGGAGAAACTTGCTAACCTACACAGTCTAGAGGCACAACGCTGTATTAAATCAGAATGGTAAGTGGGAAAGTAAGTGCTAGTTAAAGATTGCTGTTGCAGCTCGTATGACTGAGTCTCACGTGTCTAACGCATACTTTAGAATTTAAGAGGAGCGTTCAATAAGTAATGCAACACATTTCTTTCTGAAAGCAGGATGCTTTTATTCAGGATTCCAAAACATCATATTATTCACCACTCTTTTCGCTACAAAATCATATTTTGCAGCGTAATATCGGTACAGTGCAACGGCCTTGCGGCACCTTACTGGGAGGCTCTGTATGCCCGCGTGGTAAACTCTACTGCTTGACGTCGGAGCCAACGCTTTGCCGCGTCAATAAACGGCCTATCATCCGCGTGCTGCTTCCCGCGGAGTGTATCCTTCATTGGCGAAACAGACGGAAGTCGAAAGGTGCGAGATCCGAGCTGTTGGGAGGACGAGAAAGAACAGTCCAATGAAGTTTTGTGAACTCCTCTCTGGTGCGCAGTCCTGTATGGGGCCTTTCATTGTCACGGAGAGATTCGTTCGCATTTTTGTGAAAACGAACACACTGAAGTCGTTTCTTCAGATTCCTGAGCGTAGCTGTGTGCGCCCGGCCGGCACGGGTGACAACGGACAGGTTTGCAAGACTTCGACAGCGCCTCGCCCAACGACTCACCGTGCTTTTGTTCACTGCCAGGTCTCCGTAGGCATTCTGCAAGGGCTTGTGTGTGTGTGCAATGCTCTGGTTTCCCGCTGCAAGGGCTTGTGTGTGTGTGCAATGCTCTGGTTTCCCGCCAAAAGAAACCAATAACAGCTCTGTGCTTGCAACGCACTTCCCTTACAGACGCCATTTTGGAGGTTTCGTATAGTGCCGCCTGTAATGGTTCTTTATTTACGTGGCCATTACGCTACTCCAACCCCAGTTCTCGATACCAGTAATATCGTACTACTTTTCTGCGAAGTAACAGACATACAGTCCTGGAAATTGAAATAAGAACACCGTGAATTCATTGTCCCAGGAAGGGGAAACTTTATTGACACATTCCTGGGGTCAGATACATCACATGATCACACTGACAGAACCACAGGCTCATAGACACAGGCAACAGAGCATGCACAATGTCGGCACTAGTACAGTGTATATCCACCTTTCGCAGCAATGCAGGCTGCTATTCTCCCATGGAGACGATCGTAGAGATGCTGGATGTAGTCCTGTGGAACGGCTTGCCATGCCATTTCCACCTGGCACCTCAGTTGGACCAGCGTTCGTGCTGGACGTGCAGACCGCGTGAGACGACGCTTCATCCAGTCCCAAACATGCTCAATGGGGGACAGATCCGGAGATCTTGCTGGCCAGGGTAGTTGACTTACACCTTCTAGAGCACGTTGGGTGGCACGGGATACATGCGGACGTACATTGTCCTGTTGGAACAGCAAGTTCCCTTGCCGGTCTAGGAATGGTAGACCGATGGGTTCGATGACGGTTTGGATGTACCGTGCACTATTCAGTGTCCCCTCGACGATCACCAGTGGTGTACGGCCAGTGTAGGAGATCGCTCCCCACATCATGATGCCGGGTGTTGGCCCTGTGTGCCTCGGTCGTATGCAGTCCTGATTGTGGCGCTCACCTGCACGGCGCCAAACACGCATACGACAATCATTGGCACCACGGCAGAAGCGACTCTCATCGCTGAAGACGACACGTCTCCATTCGTCCCTCCATTCACGCCTGTCGCGACACCACTGGAGGCGGGCTGCACAATGTTGGGGCGTGAGCGGAAGACGGCCTAACGGTGTGCGGGACCGTAGCCCAGCTTCATGGAGACGGTTGCGAATGGTCCTCGCCGATACCCCAGGAGCAACAGTGTCCCTAATTTGCTGGGAAGTGGCGGTGCGGTCCCCTACGGCACTGCGTAGGATCCTACGGTCTTGGCGTGCATCCGTGCGTCGCTGCGGTCCGGTCCCAGGTCGACGGGCACGTGCACCTTCCGCCGACCACTGGCGACAACATCGATGTACTGTGGAGACCTCACGCCCCACGTGTTGAGCAATTCGGCGGTACGTCCACCCGGCCTCCCGCATGCCCACTATACGCCCTCGCTCAAAGTCCGTCAACTGCACATACGGTTTACGTCCACGCTGTCGCGGCATGCTACCAGTGTTAAAGACTGCGATGGAGCTCCGTATGCCACGGCAAACTGGCTGACACTGACGGCGGCGGTGCACAAATGCTGCTCAGCTAGCGCCATTCGACGGCCAACACCGCGGTTCCTGGTGTGTCCGCTGTGCCGTGCGTGTGATCTTTGCTTGTACAGCCCTCTCGCAGTGTCCGGAGCAAGTATGGTGGGTCTGACACACCGGTGTCAATGTGTTCTTTTTTCCATTTCCAGGAGTGTATTTTTGTGACGTTATTCACATTTGGTTTTATTAATGTATAGGTACTCCGATGTATCGATATATTACAGTGATATGGTTCTTGTGTGTATTCATTTCTGTGAGACTGTCATATTCTTTGACTCACTTGTAACCGTTTTGGCGCAAATGCGCACAGAGCAGTCTTTGTTTCACTTTGCAGAAGTTAAGTTGTTGTTATTTCGCTTTGTAAAAGAACAGTCAAGTCTTGTGTTTGGTTAAAGTGGAAATTAAAGATTTGAAGATTGATACAAAACTGTTTCTTGATGATGTGACAATTAAGAAGAAGTACATGTGAATTTACAAGAAGTTTAATAAAAATGTGGATCGTGAACACCAAGTCAAAAATTATTTGTACCATACCATTGTTCTGATGTGGCATTGTTTGATCATTAATAATTTCCTGAAAAACACATTTGTTAGGTCATCAAATATTGCTAAAATACAGATTTGGACAATATGATCCATAACCGACGAAATCTACGTGGGAATCCATTCAAGATAAGTGCCAAAATTAATGACTTATTTACACTGACTTCGTTATTTCCATTCTAACGATACCATCCACATTCAATAACTTTGTTGTTGCCCGATAAAGCGAACATATGCTGCGTGAGCAACATTATTAATCTGATTTCTAACCTACTTTGCAAGTGGTGGTATTGTTAGACGCCACCTATCGGAACATCGTGAAACCATACAAGCTGAAGGGGGAATATTCCATGACAACAAATTTCGCACTTTTTAAGCGAAACTGGCCGAGAAAAAAAGGTGTTGCGTTACTCACTGAACGCCCCTCGTAGGACAATCAAGATTTTTAATTTCTGCTAGGCGCCAAATATAAGGTTGAAATGGAGGGCATGTCCAGGATTTTTCGGACGTTGTGCGTCAGTATAATTCCCTTCCTCCCCTTACACACGTCTCTTCTGAAGAATTCCTATAGGCACCGCCTAAAAATGGCTCGTTCACGTGTTTTAACTCCATCGATAGGTTAAAACTGTCACATACAGTCCTCGTCCCGCACTGCAGTATTGTAAGAACCGAATTTAGTATCTGACAGCGGTCCAGGTTTCCCGCCCGGCCGGCCGGGGTATTGATCTCGACGCGCTCCAGGGGTACACGCCCGTCTGTCCAGGCAGCACGACCTCTGGCGGCGACGTGAAGGGCACAAGCAGTGTGCGCGGTGGGCGGGAACGCTGGCGCGATACCGCCAATAAATATCGCGGCCGACAGTGCTGTTTACATTCAGTATTAATAAAAATGGAAATTGTTACACCAGGAATCAGTAGTCATTTATTATCAAAGCTTGTGGAGATGTTCAACACATGGAACATGTTAAACGATCAAACTTTCATTCCATTCGAAGGTGATGTTCATCATCAACAATTCTAGATATGACCAGTGAGGTCAGATCCAGTTTGCAGAAAATCGGGAGTAAAGAACTGTCATACGAAGTAGTCTTTTACGGCCGGTATTTACGATACTGTCGATGTCTGATTTATGGGTATGAGGCCTTTGTCCAAGCCATGACGTCACGAACAGCCCATTGCGTGGATACATTTGCACCTGCCCATGTAGTTTTATGCAATTGTTGATTCTATAACTGGCCTTAAAAAACCATGCACGAGATTTTTTTTATTATCTCGATAGCTGCACGAAAACCGTTAATCCTATAGAAAATATGAACAGATTTTTTTTTTGTAAGACATTTAATGTAGTTAAATTTTGTATTTGGATACGTTTTCACTAGAGGCAGTAGTTATCGAGTTAATCAAGAAAAACGTAAAAAAGTTACCGCCAAACGTAGCTCCACTCCCACACTCAGCCCCTACCGGTAAGGATTTCTAGTATGTATTTCTGGATATTATGATCAAATGTGGCATTGCATTCGCCGAAGAATTCCCGTACAGAACATGGGTGGTGGCTAGATACGTTTCTAACGGTATAATTTTGCGGAAGCACAATAGTTTTTGTTTCTCTCTTATTCTACTTAATGATGTTTGATTGTTAGTACCATGGATAATGATGAATCACCTAAAACTTGCACCGCAGATATTGCGGAAATGGAAAGTACTAATTATGTGCGGTTTTCACAGAATGGATTGGCAGTTAGGGTTGGTATTGTTAGCCAATAAATAGATTCTAATAATACTTAGAAAGTGTATTCACTGTGCCAACGTAACACCTTTTTAAACCCAACATTAACAAGCTAAAAGTAGGATAAACTAGAATGTCAGTGATGTTTGTTGCAAGATTCTAGTGCGAGTCGTTTACGAGATACCGTACTTAGAGAAGTTCTCACACCGACACTTGTACAAAACGTGTGGTAGCACAAAACAAGTGCATACACTATGTGGATATCTGACCAGTATGGAGGTAATTGAGCATTGTAAGTTGTGCCCAAAATGACCACCGACAGCGGAAATACTCGCTTCCAGTCTGGTATGGAACTATTGCTAGCATTTCAGCATAGATGTCCGAGCAGGCTGCAGCAACACGTCGTTGCATATCATCGGATGCAGTTGGCATGTCCTTGTAGGCAATGTCTTTCAGCTTTCCCAACAGAAAAAATTCCACAGGCGTTAAATCCGGGGAACGGCCGGCCAAGGTACAGGTCCTCTGCGCCCAATCCAACGATTTGGAAACCATTCGTGAAGACATGCTGTAGTACTTTGTGCACTACGGACTGGACAGCCATCATGTTGGTACCACAGGTTCCTCCTGGTCTGCAGAGGAACGTCCTCTAGCATCCGTGGAAGACGGTCTCTTACGAGGCTGCGATACTTGTGCGTGTTCAGAATCCGTCTATGAAACACGGGCCTATGAGCTTTACCTGGCAAAGCCAACAGTGATAGTCAACAAAGAGGGAGACGTGATAGGGGTGGAACCTCTGTCGGTGGAGAATGCATGGAGATTTACCTGACTCATGTCACTTCCTCGTGCGGTTGCGTGGGAGCTAACGTGCGGATCAACCGCAACAGCAGCAAGAACTTTAATTTCCCCCTCTCCTGTCGTCACTTGTTTGCTTCTGTTACGTTGTCCAGGTGTTATACTATCACTTTCACATGACTGGTTGAAGGAGTTGAAAAATAATTATTGAGATGGTTGACGTCTATTGGGACATCTTGTCGGATATACCGTACGAGAACGAACTGCATTCTTCTTACACTCTCCAAACACCATCAGCCTGTCGGTTTGTTCTTCATTGGTAAATCAAATTGTCCACTCACGACGTACTGGTTGGATTGTCGCACACTGCTCTCAAGCAACACGCGAGCACGCTGTAAGGAAGCAACAGCGTCTTACATACCAACTACATAGGCTGAATAGCTCAAAGAAGTGTCGGTGTGGAAACTTTTCACAATACGATATGTCGTAAACGGCTCTCACAAGAACCATGCATCAAACACCATTGACGTTCTAATTTACCCTACTTTTAGTAAGTTAGTGTCAATAGGCATTGATCCATTTAAAAAAGTATACGCTCGTACAAAAATACACTGTCTAAGTATTATTGGAATCCGCTTATTGGCTAACAATATGAGCCCTTGACTACCAATCGATTCTGTGAAAACCACACATCGACAGCACTTTTCATTTCCGCAATATCTGCGGCGCAAGTCTTAGGTGATTCACCCTACATGTGGACTGAACATGGCGTATTGCACATTTAACCAACATCAAACAGAAATGTTCACTCGAAGACATGACTCATGTATGTCACTGTTGTTTACAATTTGCGCTAACAAGGGGAGGCCGCCAATTGTGAAATTCAGATTCGATTCATACTGCGCATTATAAATGCTCATGGCCAGAGGTGTAATGTGGCAAAGCACAAAGATGCACTTCTCAGCCGTTGTCGAGAAAATCGACAGTTAAAAGAAACCGTTGCCGTGAAATACTCTCTACGATCAATAATCTTTCACAGCGTCGTGGCGCAGCGGTACGCTCTCGGGTTCGTAATCCGAAGGTCGCCAGATCGAATCTCGCGCCATGCAACCTTTTTTTTTTTAGTATTTGTTTTTTGTAATTCAAATATATATATATATATATATATATATATATATATATATATATATATATATATATATATATAATTCCCGGCAATCAGTTGCAACAATTATGCATATAATAAGTTGTTGAAAGTCGTTTGTCGTGGAAAAACTGGCGACTTCGAACATCATTATGTTTTCCGAAAACAAAGTTGTATTTCACAAATGTTATTAATTGTTCTTCATAATGTTAACCACGTATAGTTAACGGAAGACGTAGAAACGGTATTCCGAAACGAATACGTATAGCGTAAGTCAAACGTTCGAATTAGAATAGAGACTCCACGAACACAAATTTGCTGCGGAAGGTATGAAATATAAACTCCGTTACTCGCTCGTTACACTTGAAGGACAGATGTTGAATGGGCCGAAACGAGCCGCCGCATAACTGTGTAGTTGCCTGCTAACTTCAAAAGAAGGTAGATGCGGTCCCTAGCGCAACTTATAACATCGTCGAAAATCAGTGCGGACGGGAGAGCTTTGGTACACCCTGTTAAACAACGGAAAAATGGAGGCGGTACAATTGGAGAGCGATCCGCTTTCACCAACATGCATAAGCAATTCATTAATAGTTATATATATATATATATATATATATATATATATATATATATATATATATATATATATATATGAATTACAAAAAACTAATAATAAAAAAATGTTGCATTGCTCGAGATTCGATCCGGCGACCTTCGGATTACGAACCCGAGCGCTTACCGCTGCGCCACGACGCTGTAGAAAATTATTAGTCGTAGAGAGTATTTCACCGCAACGGTTTCTTTTAACTGTCGATTTTCTCGACAACGGCTGAGAAGTGCATCTTGGTGCTTTGCCACATTACACCTCTGGCCATGAGCTTTTATTATGCGCAGTATGAATCGAATCTGAATTTCACAATTGGCGGCCTCCCCTTGTAAGACATTTACTTTAATATTACACGTATTTATTCTGATTTCAAACATTTATTTGCTCGCGAAAAGAATGGTGTTGAATCGTTGCTGCCACATATGCAATTCGAAATTAGTTCATTAATATGCAGACGCAATGTGGGGATACTTTCTATGACTGTATATGCAAACATTTGTGACAAAAAAATGTTCAAAACTGCTGAGGTCATCGGTCCCTAGACTTACACACTTATCCTAAAAACAACACACACACCCGTGCCCGAAGGAGGACGCGAACCTCCGGCGGGAGCGACCGCACAATCCGTGATATGGGGTTTCAAAACGCGCAGCCACTCCTCGCAGCATTTGTTGGACAAATGCTTAAAAAAATTCTGTAGTGTAGGAGTGTGTTGGAAATCAGTCTGTTGAATGTATATACAATTCGAGAAATTTTCATCTGCAAATTAAACTGGCTCATTATATTCGGATTATGTATTGTGCTTATTATATAGCAGCTTCCTATGGTGTGGGGAATGAGTAGATGTGATTAATATTTTATATATGGTGTCTGTTCTTTCGGGCATATACGAGGGTCACTCCAAAAGAAATGCACACTATTTTTGTAAAAATACAGTTTTCATTCTGCATGTGTGAAAGTTTTACAGTGTGTAGATACATCCTTCCTGTTTGTTTTCAAACTTAGTTCAACCTGTTCCCGTGAGTGGCGCCGTCACAGCATGTCTTCAAGATGGCTGCTACACTTGACGTTCGTCAGAAGCAACGTGCTGTCATAGAATTCCTGTGCTGTGAAAACAAGACAGTGGGAAACATCCACAAGAGGTTGAAAAAGGTGTATGGAGATGCTGCTGTCGATCGGAGTACAGTTAGTCGGTGGACAAGCAGGTTACGCGATGAAAGAGGCCACGGCAATATTGAGGATTGCCCTCGCAGTGGCAGGCCTCGTACTGCACACACTCCAGACAATGTGCAGAGAGTTAACGAATTGGTGACTGCTGACAGACGCGTCACAGCGAACGAATTGTCACGCTACGTAGGGATAGGGGAAGGAAGTGTTTGCAGAATACTAAAAGTGTTCGCGTTAAAAAGAAGTTAGTGCCAGGTGGGTTCCCAGGATGTTGACAGTGGCTCACAAAGAAACAAGAAAAATGGTATGCAGCGAACTTTTGGAACAGTACGCAAATGGTGGAGATGACTTTCTTGGAAGAATTGTGACAGGTGATGAAACATGGCTCTATCATTTTTCACCAGAGACGAAGAGGCAATCAGTGGAGTGGCATCATGCAAATTCACCCAAGAAAAAAAATTCAAAACCACACCTTCTGCTGGAAAAGTTATGGCTACAGTGTTTTTCGATTCCGAAGGCCTCTTGCTTGTGGACATCATGCCAAGTGGAACCACCATAAATTCTGATGCATATGTGATGACACTGAAGAAACTTCAAGCTCGACTGAGTCGTGTTGGACTACATCGGCAAAAGCAGGATGTTTTACTGTTGCACGACAATGCACGGTCACATGTCAGTCAAAAAACCATGGAAGCGATCACGAAACTCGGATGGAGAACACATCTCTTTCGGAAACTGAAAGACTCCCTTCGTGGAACAAGGTTTGAAGATGATGACTCCCTTGTGCACGCAGCCAAACAGTGGCTCCAACAGGTTGGTCCAGAATTTTACCATGTGGGTATACAGCCGCTGGTTCCAAGATGGCGTAAGGCAGTTGAGAGGGATGCAAATTATGTGGAGAAATGAAAATATTGTTCCTAAAGGATGTATCTACAAACTGTAAAACTTTCAAACATGTAGAATAAAAGACGGATTTTTTAAAAAAATAGTGTGCATTTCTTTTGGAGTGACCCTTGTATAATTAAGGCGAGGCTGGCCAGTGATGCCTTGAGTGTAGATGCACACCACTCTCGAGCTCTTACGGGAATTGACGAAATGTCGTGAGCAATGAGGATAATGAGCAGGGAGACTGCGCTAATAGTGTGTGGATAAGTTGAGACTTTGCGCAAAAAAATTAAAGGATCACTTTTTCGAAACTCCATAATTGTCACCTATTCCGAGGAATAAGTTTGAAATTTGTCTCAAGGACGCCTACAACCTTCCTCTGCAATAGCGCAGGAGGTCGGCACCCTGCGACGTCACCCTAGGGCTCGGCTACGCATGAAGCAGCAAAATGTCGACACATCCAAATAAAAAAGGGCCACAACTCGGAAGTTCATGTGAGATGTAGAGTTAATTAATGATATCACATTGGCACCTAATTTTATCACAATTCGGCCCAACTCCACCGTGGTCAGACGCCGTGTTACCCA
Source organism: Schistocerca nitens (assembly GCF_023898315.1). Classification (NCBI taxonomy): domain Eukaryota; kingdom Metazoa; phylum Arthropoda; class Insecta; order Orthoptera; family Acrididae; genus Schistocerca; species Schistocerca nitens. Next base: position 79,120,737 of record NC_064621.1, on the reverse strand, counting down.
CATTTCACCCCTTCTTCTGAGGCAATGCGATGGAGGTCAGAACCGCGACACCCAGCGTTGAGGTGACGCGGTGTTCATGCGGGTGGCCGTGTGAAACATTTCATATGCACCGCTGCTCAGGAGTGACACCAAAAGCATCAGGGGGTGGCCCAAAAAGTGTCACTGAGACTACCGCTTCCCTTGGAGTGTTGATTCTCAAACATTTCGTGGTCAAAAATGACATTTCGCAAAACGGGGAGTAGCAGGACAACGTTCCCCACTGCTGCCACCCCCTGGGCGTTTCAGCCGTATGCTAAGGACCTGGTGGCGCTGCGAACCCACCGAACGTGATCTGACCTCTTTTGAGTGGAGTGCGCCCACAATTTTTTTTCTCCGATATACAGGGTGGAGCCACTAGAGGGTGTTCAAAAGCATTTGACAAAATTTGAACGTGATCAGTAGTAGCAATGGGCGTTTATGCTTTTCAGCGCTCCTGTGTAGCATCCTCCTGTGGCGTGATCATCGCGGCTGCTGCAGTAAGATGTGCCTGACAAACGAAACTCCCCATTGCATCCCCGACGAATGTAGTGGTCAGATGGCCCTGTGGATAGCTTGTCAAAACTGAACACAGATCAAGCATGAAAACAGGAAGAAGCTCTACTCAATAGGAAAAAAAAAATGAAATAGAAACAGTGAACGGCCCAAGCTTAACAAATGCAGCATTGAGCGAGTGTCCACAGCCGCGGCGTCATGGCAAAGTGGTCACGGTGTTGGACTGTGAAGCGGACGAGTCGTGTTCTAAACTCACTCGTGCCATTTATTTATTTTTCACCACATTATGAACTGTCCGCCCGGTCATTGATATGTTTGTTCTCCTTCTGTAGTCTTGACAGTTGTCATATTATATGCTGCTTACAGAATATAAGTGATTACCGTCGTAAGTAAAAGTGATAAATAGTGAGAGCAGGCGAGATACCACATAGACGTCTCACAGAAATGAAAACATCAATGAAATGGGTGTGAACTATTTTACAAAGAAGGAATTCAAGAGTCAAAACTTCCAAAACGGAACGTACCATCAAAAACGTTAAAAACACATGTTTTGACAGAGCACAGAGAAACCGTGCTATTGTGAAACTGTTGCGTTCATTTGTTACAGCTTATGTGAGAAACTGTTTTGTTTTCATCATTTCCTTGGGAGTGATCACATTCACATACGGGCAAGGAGGCATACGTCACTCACTTACCAGGCATACAAATTAGGTGGTCAGTAAGATTCCTTTTGTATGACACAAGCACCGTCCCTAATGCCGTGTATGACGCGCCAGACGTGTTTTCCGGTGGAGGGTTCGGTTGACTTGTCGCCTTGTCATCAAACGTTTTGCGGTTGCCATTCGAAAGCCACTTCCATTTGGCTGCTAATAGAGTAGTTGTGCAGAGTCAGTGTCATTATAGGTCCCTTCTTTACACCTCGCTGTTGCAAATGGACGTTACTCCACAACATAGACATAAATTTGAATGCAACGAACAGCGAGGGAAAAAAAGGCTTATTGATACGAGGGTGGTTTGAACACGATTCGCCTGCTTGGTGGTTCAACAGCGTGACCTCTTAATCACGACGCCGTTGCTCATTGAGGACGCTGTGTATTGCACTTCTTGTCCTTGGACCGTTCAGTGTTTCTATTCTGCTTTCTTTTTTTCACAGTTCAGTACGCTTTCTTACTGTTTTCATGCCTGATCTGTGTTCGGGTTTTGACTGGCTGTCAATATGGTGTGATGGGAAGTTTCCCTAGTGGGTAAAACGGCAAAGCGTCCGTCTAAAACTCCTCCAGTTCGGCCACGCGCCTTTGTTGAACACATTACAAATGTACGAGGGCTATTCCGAAAGTAAGGTCCGATCGGTCACGAAATGGAAACGACTATGAAAATCCGATAAAGCTTTGCACAGATGTGTTGGGTAGTGTCTCTAGTATAACCCCAGTTAGCATCACGTCGCTCTTCTCATTTCTGAGCTCGCAGTGAGTGCGTAAAGATGTCTAGAAAATAGTGTCTGCCGCCAAGTACGGGGGCCTGGTGAGAAATTTCCCCTGAAGCTATGCAGCTAACATTACATAACTGTCGTGCTGTTTCGTCTTCAAGACAATTCTCAGCCGCATTCTGCAGGGGCAATGAAGATGCTCCTGCATCGTTTTCAAATGGAAATGTGAGATTACCCACAATACAGCCCGTAATTGTCTCCCTCTGAGTTTCAGCTCAGGTCACATGAACCGCTGGTTATGAAGACAACATTTCGGCACAAGACAACGAGCCGTAGGCCAGCGTAGAGAATTGGCGGAGAGCACTGGCGGCTGCCTTCTATAGCGAGGGTATGGGAAAGTTGGTACAACGCTACGATACACGTCTAAGTCGGGTCGGCGACTATGGAGATAAGTAGCTGCAAGGTGTATCTAACTGTTGCAAATAAAACAGTTTTGATTTTTACCGTGGTTTCCATTTCGCGACCTATCGGACCTTACTTTCGGAATAGCCCTCGTACCTATAAGAAACTACGACAAACATTCAGGGTATTGGCTGCTCTAGCACCTGAGCGTTAGGCAACCCCTTCGACACTCATTACGTGGGGTTTCCATAACTTGAGGTGGAAGAGCAGCCTCGAGACTGAATTGGCGTCGAAGTTTCTGACAGTTACATTTTCAAACAGCTAAACAAAAGTGCATGGGTGGCACTGAGGTTGTTGCCAAACTGGAGGAGCCTTAGAGGAAACTTTTGCCATTTTGTTCACGCACACGTTAATGGAGCAGCCTGTCATGATCACGCCACAGGAAGATGCAAAACAGGAGCACTGAAAAAGCATAAACCCTCTTTGCTACTCAGGATCACGTCAACATTTCGCTGAACGGTTTTGGACGGTGTTTAGTGGTTCCACCCCGCATACTGGAACAAAAATTGCTGGCGCATTACGCTCCAAAAAGGTCAGATCACGTTCAATATGGTTGCATCCTGACGATGTTTCTAGCGTAGAGCTGAAACGCCCAGGAGGTGGCAGCACTGTCGAACGTTGTCGAGAACGTCGTATTGTTGACCATCGCACTGCGAACTGTAGTTTTCGATCGCGAAATGTGTGGGAATCAACGTCCCAGGGAAAGCCTTTATGGCGTACTCTGAGGCCTTTTCGTGTCGATTGCGAGCGGCGGTGCATATGAAATGTTTTTCTCGGCCACCCATAAGAGAAACTTGATTTCGATGCCGGGTGTCGCGGTTCTGCTCTCCATCGAAAAGGCGTCAAAAAAAGGGGAGAACTGTGGGTAATAGGAGATATGACGAGCTTGCTATCGTGTGACAAGTGCACAGTGGCTTTGGCAGAATTATAGTAAAAATTTGGTGCCAATGTCATGTCATTCACCCGCCTTATAGTTCATATGAACCTCTGGGCTGTGCCCTTTTCGTAGCAGCATCTTACTGTTTGAAGCGTCGCAGAGCCCATGAGCAATGTACCAGGGCGCCAGCCTTTTGCACCTTTACAGGGGAAGGTTGTAGACATCTTTGAGCCAAATTTCAAACTTACGTTTCGTACTGAAAGACAATTACAGGGTTTCGAAAAAGTGTTCCTTTAATTTTGTTGCACAGATTAGGTAACGAATCCTTATTCGTATGATAGCTATGAAAGGTGTGTGTACAAGGCACGTTACTTTTACTCGGACCTGTCTATACGGCTACGTAATGACGTTCGCAATCTGCAAGGAGCTTGCGTCGCCCGAAAGCCGAGCGACTTTGGAGGTAACGTACGTTGTTGACGAAAATTATGCCCAGTGCATCTGATACTACACTACAGACCACTGAAACTGCTATACCATGAAGATGACGTGCCACAGACGGGAAATTTAACGGACAGGAAGAAGATGCTGTGATATGCAAATGATTAGCTTTTCAGAGCATTCACACAAGGTTGGCGCCGGTGGCGGAACCTACAACGTGGTGACACGAGGAAAGTTTCCAACCGATTGCTCATACTCAAACAGCAGTTGACCGGCGTTGGCTGGTGAAACGTTGTTGTGATGCCTCGTGTAAGGAGGAGAAATGCGTACCGTCACGTTTCCGACTTTGACAACGATCGGATTGTAGCCTATCGCGATTGCGGTTTATCGTAACCCGACATTGCTACTCGCGTTGGACGAGATCCAATGACTGTTAGCAGAATTCGGAATCGGTGGGTTCAGGAGGGTAATACGGAACGCCGTACTGGATCCCAACGGCCTCGTATCACTAACAGCCGAGATGACAGGCATCTTATCCGCATGGCTGTAACAGATCGTGCAGCCACGTCTCGATCCCTGAGTCAACAGATGGGGACGTTTGAAAGACAACAACCATATGCGCGAACAGTTCGACGATGTTTGCAGCAGCTTGGACTATCAGTTCGGAGACCATGGCTGCGGTTACCCTTGACGCTGCATCACAGACAGGAGCGCCTGCGATGGTGTACTCAACGACGAACCTTGGTGCACGAATGGCAAAACGTCATTTTTTGGGATGAAACCAGGTTCTGTGTTACAGCATCATGATGGTCGCATCCGTGTTTGGCGACATCGCGGTGAACGCACATTGGAAGCGTGTATTCGTCATCGCCATACTGGCGTATTACCCGGCGTGTTGCCATTGGTTACACTTGTCGGTCACCTCTTGTCGCACTGACGGCACTTTGAACAATGGACGTTACATTTCAGATGTGTTACGACCCGTGGCTCCACCCTTCATTCGATACCTGCGAAATCCTACATTTCAGCAGGATAATGCACGACCGGAGGTCCTGTACGGGCCTTTCTGGATACAGAAAATATTCGTCTGCTGCCCTGGCCAGCACATTCTCCAGATCTCTCACCAATTGAAATGTCTGGTCAATGGTGGCCGAGCAACTGGCTCGTCACAATACGCCAGTCACTACTCTTGAAGAACTGTGGTATCGTGTAGAAGCTGCATTGGTTACACGTCTCGGTCACGTCTTGTTCCCACTGTCGGCACTTTGAACAGTGGACGTTACATTTCACATGTGTTACGAACCGTGGCTCTACCCTTCATTCGATCCCTGCGATGGTGTACTCAACGACGAACGTGGGTGCACGAATGCCAAAACGTCATTTTTTCGGATGAATCGAGGTTTATGTCTTACAGCATCATGATGGTCGCATCGGTGTTTGACGACGTCGCGGTCAACGCAGCATCTATGCACCCAAATAGCGTGAAAAGTAATCACCTGTCAGTTCTAGTATAATATATTTGTCCAATGAACACCTGTTTATCATCTGCATTTCTTCTTGGAGTAGCAATTGTAATGGCCAGTAGTGTACTACGTTCTGAAGGCAGTGGCTGTGGCGCTGCTTGTGGCCAGGCACGTGTGGACTCACCGTGAGGTCGCTGGCGGCCGGCGCGAAGTAGCGGATGGGGCTCTTGACGCGGCGCATGTAGGCGACGGGCGCCAGGCTGAACATGGCGCGCACCTTCTCGTTCATGTCGGGCCGCTCGGAGCCCATCACGTAGAACATGGTGGTGCCCATGGAGTGGCCCACGTAGAACACCTGCGGGCAGCCCGTCTCGCGCAGCACGTGCTCGATCACGGCCGGCACGTCGTACACGCCCATCTCGTGCCAGCTGCGACAACACAACGCCAGCTCACAGCGCCGCACTGTGCGCCGCCAAAAGTAGCCGCTCTGGCAGACTACCTCTTCCAGGGGTAGCGGTCTCCGACACATGTTGTCGACAGCGAAAGCTCCCGCCCAACTCTACCATCTTATATGTTTCCGAAACGAAACAAAATGTGAAAAATGCAATTATTCGAGGATGCACCTGTCTGAAGGGGACCCGCCAGGTTAGCCGAGAGCGCAGAAAAGATGCATTGCTCAGGGAGGCAGCATGAAAAGAAAGTTCATAGTTTCTTATTGAACTGGTCAAAGGAGAGTGGAGAGCCATTGCCAAAACAGTTTAAAGATGGCCAACCACAGAAAAGCGTTCCAGATGTTCCATTCTGTGAAGTATGTAATGTTGCCCTTACGTCAACTGCACATGCGGAGCAGCACTACATGGCACGCAATCACTGAAGAGCACTTGCAGGCCATGCTGCAGCGAAAACAAAGGTAGAACAGTGTGCAGTTCCTGCTAATAATCAGACGGGAACATTTGGGATTGGTACACAGTTTCAGCCATGGTCAAATGCAGATCCACTAACGCTTAAAGCACCTGAACCAGATTCACCAATTCAGAAAACCAAGAAGTTTTTCTGTGAACTTTGTAAAGTGGCCACCACTTCACAAGACCAGTTGGATATGCACTTACGGGGTGCGAAACACAGAAAAGCCGAACTTGCAAATAAACAGAGATCAACTGTGACAAGTACAACTCCACAGGCTACTCAGTCAGATTCAATTCTTGCAAGTGTGATACAGAATGAAGATGGCACACAGAGATTGGTGGGAAAAAACTATTCTATTTATAGAACACCATCTGGTTATTATTATTGCCAGCCATGTAATTTAACATTAAACTCTGAAGCACAGTTCATTCAGCATTGTGAAAGTAAGAAACACAAGGTTAAAACAGCAACAGTGAAAAAGCCTGTTGGCAGCCCTTTGAAAGCTGGCAATGTTGTTGCCTAATTTAGTGTTACATATGGTTATGCATGTTATTTTTTGTTTATCTCCACCCGTTACTCAGAAGTAGGCTCAGATTTTGCACTTTTAAAAGTCTGAGTTTTTGACAAAGTACAAAACAAAATGAGTTAAACAGGTTTTTCTTCCAAACAAGATAGTAAGAAAAACATAAGGTAACAGGATTATTACTACAGTGTGTTATATCACTTGCATCCAGTTGAAACAGGAGTGGAAAACATTTCTGTATACAGTAGTACTCATTTTATATTTATTACAGGGTATGAAACGTAACAGTTTCTTGATACATGAAAATGCTGAGCTTTACCTTGAAGTGCGCAGACTGCGTCAGAAACTTGAGGGGAGGGGGGGGGGGAAGAGCGCTAATGCGCTGCTTCCTGTACTCGGGTAGGCGCACCGGCCCCAGATCGAATCCGCCCGGCGGCTTAACGACGGAGGCCGGTGTGCCGGCCAGCTTGGATGTGGTTTTTAGGCGGTTTTCCACATCCCACTAGGTGAATACCAGGCTGGTCCTCACATGCCGCCTCAGTTACACGGCTCGCAGACATCTGAACACATTCACACTATTCCATGAATCACACTAGACACAGACAGTTGGGGTACACTAATTCCATCCCCCGGGAGGGGGGGGGGGTATGGGGTGGCGGCAGGAAGGGCATCCGGCCACCCCTTAAATTAACCTTGCCAAATCCGATTAACCATGCCGACCCTGCGTCATTGCGGGAAACAGGCACAAGCAAAAGAAAGAAAGAAAGAAAGAAAGCACCTGTCTGAAGGGCTCACACAATGGCAAGGTATATACAATCCATAAATGTAAACAAACATCACTTTAAACACGAAGTTACGTTTTTTTAAACGGTACATCTAAGTTTTTTACAGACCTGGAAACTAGAGGTACTATTAGCAACAGCATAATTGTTTTCACTTTTCCAAGCGTCATACCTTCTGAAATGCGTCGACTTTAAAGGATAGCAACGGCACCACACTTTCTGGCGTAATGCGCAGAGCAAATGTCTACAGTAGTGGTTCCCAACAGGTGGTCCGTGGACCCCCAGGGGCCCGCAAGCTATGCCATAGGAGTCCGCAAGATGCTATTAGAATAAAAAATATATTAAATATATTTCGTATGATAACAGATTTTTTGTTTTGGCCATATCCTGCATGAGCAGTTTTAAGCTCAATGTATTTTCAATAATGAATACGTCAATGTTTTTTCTAAGTACTAAAAATAGAAAACGTATAAAAAGACTCTTAATTTGGCTTTTTTAGGTGCTTGATACTGTAATATGACAAGGTACCAATCATGCTTGATGAGGGGGTCCTCGAGAAAATTTTGTTGGGAACCTTTGGTCTACAGCATGCTTCAGGACAGTACAGGCAACCCGCATTACGGCATCACACGATTATGGCGAAAACTGTGGCACCACTTACATTCTTTAAAATCTACATATTCCAGACGGTATAAGCTTTTGAGCGGTGAAACCAATTCGGCTATCACTAACTGTACCTCTAGTTTTCAATTCACTGGAAAAAAACGTACAATGTGCTATTTAAAAATAAAACGTAACTTTGTGTTGAAAGTGGTTTGTTTACGTGTACTATTCATGCCCATTGTGTGAGTCCTGACGTAGGTGCATCACTGGCCAGTTACAATTTTCACATTTTGTTTCATTTCGAAAATATATATGGTGGCGAAGCTATGTGGGACATACTGCGTATTCATTAATGCAAGACCGCTTCAGTTGCTGATATCTACTATTTTCAAGTCCACGATTGACCTCAGCCTTCACATTCAGCCTGTCTTCAAGGGGATCTGAAACTACCAGTCTTAAGATATAATGGATCTAAAAATACTGTCGTTATAGCTTGTAACAAAGGACGCTTACATACGTACACCATAAGTTAAAATATATATATTACACTGTGCTATTGTGAATCAACTTCTGGCTTTTCTCAGACGACGTCTGAAAGCCACAGATCAAGGCAGTACAATAGAAGCGGTATTTCTTGACTCCAGAAAAGCATTTGAATAAAAAGTACCACGCTTACACTTGTTATCGAATGTAAGCTCTAATGGGGCATCAAACGACATTTGTGACTGGACTGAGGATTTCTTGGTGGAGAGGACGCAGCATCCTACTCGTCTTTTGGATGAAAAGACATCGACAGATGTAGTAGTAACTTCAGGTGAGCCCTAGAAAAGTGTTTTCGGGCCTTTGCTATTCACGTTGCATACACTCTAAGAAAAAAGACGAAAAAAAGCGAAGAAATTATCGTAACGGTATGGAAATCGGTAGATGTGATGTGCAGACAAACCAATGATTGCAATTTCAGAAAAATTGGATGATATATTCTAGTGAAGAAGCTACACCAATTGAGCAAGTCAGTAACGCGTTACTCCACCTCCAGCCCTTATGCAAGCAGTTATCGTGCCGAATTCTGTCCAAGCGGCGTGTTATATAGTCAAAATCTCGAGATGACTGGTGGGCCCTGTCCATAATGCTTCAAACGTTCTCCGCTGGGGAGGTATCCGGCGTTCTTGTTGGCAAAGGCAGGGTTTGGGAAGCACAAGGACAACCAGCAGAAACTCTCGCGGTGTACGGGTGGGCATTATCTTGCTGAAATGTATGGCCAGGAGGGCTTGCCATGAAGGGTAACAAAACGAAACGTAGAATATCGTCGATGTACAGCTGCGCTGTAACAATGCCGCGGTTGACAACCAAAGGCGTCCTGCTATGAAAATAAATGGCAGCCCAGACCATCACTCCTGGTTGGTGGGCTGTTTTGCAGGCGACAGTCAGGCTGGTATCCCACGTCCCCAAACACGTCTTGGCAGGTCGTCGGGGCTCAGTTCGGAGCGGGACTCATCACTGGAGACAATTCTACTCCAGTCAATGAGATTCTAGGCCGAAGAGACATCTCAGCACTGGGGTACCAGCCCAACAGCACAGGAGTCATGGTCGTGGCTGCCATTTCTTTCCATAGCACGAGCCCTTACGTTATCATCCAATGCAGCCTTCAGCACAGCGACACGCCCCGTTCTTTCTGCCCTTCAAGACAAGCCAGCCTGGGCTTACATTTCACCAAGATAATGCCCACCCGCAGACGGCGAAAGTTTTTTTCTTTTGCTTTTGTTTGTGCTTGACAAACTCTAATTTGTACAGCCAGGTCGCCGGATCTCTCCCAATTTGGGAACGTTTGGAGCATTATGGACAGGGTCCTCCAACAATCTCGTCAATTTGAGGATATAACGTGCCAATTGGACAGAATTTGGCATGATACCCCACAGGAGAATGACCAGCAACTATATCAATGAATGCTAAGCCGATTAACTGCTTCCTTAACGGCCAGAGGTGGATCAACGTGTTATTGACTTGCTTTATTTGTGAAACTCTTTCTCTTGAATAAATCATACAATTTTTCTGTGATTGTAATCATTTGTTTGTCTGTTCATGTACATGTACATGTACATGTACATCATATTTACAGATTTCCGTCTGGTTCGGATAATTCTGTCATGGTATGTTGATTTTTTTTGTCTTAGAGTGTAAATACGGGCTATTTTGTGTGTTTCGTTGACGTGTTTCTTCCATGTAGTTAGTCCGTTTTATTTTTCGCTCCTTACATAAACATGGGTCGGGAAAAACTTTTTTTCCATGTTACAGCTCATTTTCTACTACACTTCATGATGACGTCAATGATGGGGAACACTCGGAAACGGAACTTACCAGTATTACGTGAAACGTTTCCTTACATGATATTTTCGAAATGTCTTCTTCGTTACAGTATGAAACACTTTCCTAAGTGATGTGTTTTGAACGCCTTCCGTTAGCAGTGGTACCTGCAGTGAATCCCTGATGTGCTGATGTATCTCTGGAGAATGGGGTTATCAACAAATATTTTCTTTCAAAATTTTGGCCGGCACTGTTTGTGGCTGTTTGTTATAGTCTTACGTTCTTCCACCCAGGTTAAAGAGAGAAACTTACCATACCTTCTTAGAGTAAACTGCACCTGTTCTGCTAGAACAAGTGCGTTTACGAGTGCGACAAAGGTCGTATTTCATGCACGGTGGAGCTCCTCCTCAGTTCATTGTTAATATTCGTAGGCTTCCAAATAACAGATTCTCTGATACGTAGAGCTGGAAGAATGCGATAGCCTCAACGTTCTTCGGACCTAAATCCACCAGACTTTTATTTGTGACGGTATTTGAAAGTTTTTGTGTACAGAACCACCGTACGAGAGGTACAGAATCTTCTTGTCCGCATTGTGAAAGGCTGTGAAACAATACACAATTCTCCAGTGATTCATCAGTGCATCAGGGATTCAATGCGACAGCGGGTTGATGCAAGTATCCCTTCTAACAGAGGGCATTCAAAACATTTCACTTAGGAAGGTGTTACGGAGAGGGTTTGTTGAACATTTTACGTCAGAAAGCGTTTCATGTAAAGCTGGTACGTTCAATTTCTGTATGTTCCCCATCATTTATGTCATCATGAAGGGAAGTAGAAAATGAGCTTTAACATAGAAATAAAGCGTATCCGGATCCATGTCCGCATAATATATCTCCTTCCTCTATGTGGGGAGAATGTTTCCTGAAAGTTCGGTCATTGCTTTTTGATACACCCTGTATGTTTTGTTGTGGCTAAGCAAGTCAGACTAATAATCTTCTGAAACTTCAGCCACACTTCTTTGTTATATCATGTACATTTTGTCGTGGCTAAGCTTGCAAAGTTGGTAATCTCCCTGCATTTCTACAATCGAATGCGCAAATCATACATGTTGTTGGCCGAAGGTCACAGGGCACAAGAAAGTGTAATGGGTTGATAGCCCTTGACTCCCGTGTTTTTGATGGTAAAGCAACGCTGCCGACATCAATATAGAATTTGTGGACTACAGAGAGAGCCAAACAGACTTATAGAGTAATATTCTTGCTTAGTTCGGCCTGTGTATGGTGTCTCAAGTGAAAATGGCATTGTTTAGAAGCTAATAACGGCGGGACTACCAGGCACATTAAAGCCAGTTCGAATGCTAGAGTGCAACGGTCCAGTTACGTGCGTTTCCTTATTCCCCACTAAAATTTTTATTTCAGATGTGAGAGGGTGATGGATTTTTAAACTGTTGCTGAATAATGGGAGAAGGACGACATGTGGGAAAACCATTTCTTTAATCATTTTCGAAACAAATTCTTTCACGTAATCTACAAGGACATTCGAGCCATCACCCAGCTTCGCGTTCCGGGCGGGTGAATGCGGCGGAGTCGTTTAACAGTGATCTAAGAGGCAACGGCGTCCACAACTAGACTCTGTCACGGAAAACAGTCTTTGCATTGTACTCGTTCTAGACAGACGTGTTTACAGTTACGCCAGGATAGGGGTACTGCAGTTATTTTTAATATTTTTAAAGAGTTAGGCAGCTTAATACTTATAGGTGCATTGCCTGTCATGTGATTCAAAGAATATATTAGTAATTATAAATAAAATAGACTTTGCCTCCAGGATGGTTTCATAACTTTTTCTATTACGTGATAGATTTCGGAACTTCCATTCTCATCTTCAGATGCATCTGTGCATTTAATAAAAATTTTGCCAAAAGTACGTTACATCAGTGCTTTTACAAGATGACAGTATTTTTCACTAAGTATATGTTATTACAGGGTGTTTCAAAAATGACCGGTATATTTGAAACGGCAATAAAAACTAAACGAGCAGCGATAGAAATACACCGTTTGTTGCAGTATGCTTGGGACAACAGTACATTTTCAGGCAGACAAACTTTCGAAATTACAGTAGTTACAATTTTCAACAACAGATGGCGCTGCGGTCTGGGAAACTCTATAGTACGATATTTTCCACATATCCACCATGCGTAGCAATAATATGGCGTAGTCTCTGAATGAAATTACCCGAAACCTTTGACAACGTGTCTGGCGGAATGGCTTCACATGCAGATGAGATGTACTGCTTCAGCTGTTCAATTGTTTCTGGATTCTGGCGGTACACCTGGTCTTTCAAGTGTCCCCACAGAAAGAAGTCACAGGGGTTCATGTCTGGTGAATAGGGAGGCCAATCCACGCCGCCTCCTGTATGTTTCGGATAGCCCAAAGCAATCACACGATCATCGAAATATTCATTCAGGAAATTAAAGACGTCGGCCGTGCGATGTGGCCGGGCACCATCTTGCATAAACCACGAGGTGTTCGCAGTGTCGTCTAAGGCAGTTTGTACCGCCACAAATTCACGAAGAATGTCCAGATAGCGTGATGCAGTAATCGTTTCGGATCTGAAAAATGGGCCAATGATTCCTTTGGAAGAAATGGCGGCCCAGACCAGTACTTTTTGAGGATGCAGGGACGATGGGACTGCAACATGGGGCTTTTCGGTTCCCCATATGCGCCAGTTCTGTTTATTGACGAAGCCGTCCAGGTAAAAATATGCTTCGTCAGTAAACCAAATGCTGCCCAAATGCATATCGCCGTCATCAATCCTGTGCACTATATCGTTAGCGAATGTCTCTCGTGCAGCAATGGTAGCGGCGCTGAGGGGTTGCCGCGTTTGAATTTTGTATGGATAGAGGTGTAAACTCTGGCGCATGAGACGATACGTGGACGTTGGCGGCATTTGGACCGCAGCTGCAACACGGCGAACGGAAACCCGAGGCCGCTGTTGGATCACCTGCTGCACTAGCTGCGCGTTGCCCTCTGTGGTTGCCGTACGCGGTCGCCCTACCTTTCCAGCACGTTCATCCGTCACGTTCCCAGTCCGTTGAAATTTTGTCAAACAGATCCTTTATTGTATCGCTTTTCGGTCCTTTGGTTACATTAAACCTCCGTTGAAAACTTCGTCTTGTTGCAACAACACTGTGTTCTAGGCGGTGGAATTCCAACACCAGAAAAATCCTCTGTTCTAAGGAATAAACCATGTTGTCTACAGCACACTTGCACGTTGTGAACAGCACACGCTTACAGCAGAAAGACGACGTACAGAATGGCGCACCCACAGACTGCGTTGTCTTCTATATCTTTCACATCACTTGCAGCGCCATCTGTTGTTGAAAATTGTAACTACTGTAATTGCGAAAGTTTGTCCGCCTGAAAATGTACTGTTGTCCCAAGCATGTTGCAACAAACGGTGTATTTCTATCGCTGCTCGTTTAGTTTTTATTGCCGTTTCAAATATACCGGTCATTTTTGAAACACCCTGTAGTTGTCAAGTCTCCCGGACACAAAATTAGGGTAAATTTCGTACGTGTAAGTTGTAAGTCAGAATACACGTGGAACAACAATTACTCATAGTCCAGACGAAATAATAAGCGAATAATATTTTCGGCTATGGGACGTTGAGGCCATTACAAATTATTGGTAATCAGTTTACAGTTGGATTGCAACTTATTGTGGAAGTGTCTAACTAATCCCCACACATGTATGTCGTCGACAAGGAACAATTATACTGATCATAACTGAACATTAATCTAAAACGATGCTGAGGTAATGAAAAACTATTTTATACTCCGTGGGATACATAGTCAAAGCATGAAATTAGGCGAATAATCGCCCGTATGATCGTCATACTATAAAACAGAAGTTGCTAAAATCGCTACAGTTATCTTCTTTGACCCATGGTATAGTAATGAGAATTTACAGAATGAAGTATTAATACGATCAGTAATTTCTACTTCACATGTTAACCATCGCAATGTAATGCTGGCAGCTAACATTTCGTTTACTAGGAAGGAATAGTCACAGCGGAAATATCATCTTTAAAAACTTGAAACTTTTTTAAATTGAAAATCAGTACGATAAAACTGAGTGAACGTTATTCTGGAAGAGTAACTAGACAAAAATGCTGTTCTGTGCCCCCTGGGTCACGTAGTCATATGCCGAAAACTAGTTTTTCATTATATCTTAGTATATTTTTGGATTAATATTCATTCTTGTTCAGTACAGAGGTTTTTGTCTACGCCATAAATGCCTATTGCTTGTTAGACACTCCTGGTATAACTGCTTTTAATTCAAAATTAGTCGTTTAATATTTGGTTTGGGTATGTTTACCGTAAGTTCATCACTAAGAAAAGGACAATGTATATAAATAAACACTTTATCGATAAAATAAAACACGTAATAGTGCCCTAAGCTAAAATCAGTGACTTTCCGTGTTATTTTAAGATAAAATATGCAGTACCTTGAAAGTTAATTCATCACTACAATTATCTCATTACTGTCTTATTCACTTTTATGACACGAATATCTGTAGGATGGAGGAATCTCTCTTAACAGATTTTTGTTTCCTGAATATTTATAAAATCTCAGGCAGTTAAAGTATTTGGGACCAGGGTGCTTTTACAAAGAAAGATACGTTCTGTGTTAGCATTATGACTACTGGTAAATTTTCAACAGTTCAGAATACCAAAGAACACTAGATGCCTCATTGAATATACACACCACAAATCAGTTGTTGACTGATTTTGTTTCCTTTGATAGTCCTTCAAAAATTTTATAAAATTACAAAACTGATCGAAGCACGATGCACCAGTAACAGTTACATTTGTCTGTTCATTGACATACGTGATACAGGTTTCAACATCCTCCCAAATAGGAATTCGTGAGATCGGCATCCACTTGAATGGCCTGAGCTCTTGAACTATACATGTCATCTCTTTGCCAAAACTGTCACATTCCTGTAAGTGATCTTCTTCCCTTTTATTTGTAAGAATTACCTTTATTTTTATAAAACAGAAATAGATTCAGATAGAGAATTAGATTCTTTCTCCAAGTTCGGAATATTATTGTTGAAAACTGACATCACTGTGTGAACAATCAACAACCTAGCTTCCCTTAGTTTTAAAAAAGTAGAAGCTTGAGTAAGAAAAGTAAGATTTAAATGCTGGAAACATATCAATCAACCTTTCATTGCAGGGAAATTGACAAAACCATCTAGTTTTTGTATGGTATAACAAATGATAGTATCTAACGTCCGCAAAATCACTGTATGTACAGTATAAATGGAAAAGTAGGTGAATAATTTCAAAACATTTTAATCAATATCAGTGTTCAACCTGGAATCAAAAAACCATGTTGCCCACACGTACTTTCCTACCTATTCTGAATTCAATAACTTTTTATGTGGCTGAATACATTGTTCCCAGCAGCCCCTCCGATTCCACTGTAATTAGTGATAGTATTATCACGAGCAAGATGGACAATTTTCTTTACTGTACCAAGTGTTTGTAATGTATCCTTTATATATGCGGCTGTTGTGTCTCATTATTCATTAAGCCTGAATTTCATTTCATTCAGTTTCATGTTGAACCCATGTACTTTGCTTTTAAAGTGTTGTATTAGAATATGGAACACTTTCGTAGTGCCATGGTTGCTCCTATGTCTCTATTGAATGTGGTGGTAAAATAAATTTAACAGTGTGATTCTTGAGTTTCTCCCGGCGTATTTGATAATCAAAATATCCACGGGTGTACTGCCGGTCTACGTTGGACACTGTAGACCGGCAGTACACCCGTGGATATTTTGATTAAATTTAACAGTATTTTCAGCTTTGGTGTGAGTACACGAAACTGCTTAGCAGTGATATAGTTTTTGTACAGAACTGTGTGTAATTTACTCGTGCAGCCCATTGACTTTAAGCTATAATAGTGACGAACTTGATGAAAAGCCAGATATTTTCAGCTGGATATACTAAACCATTCTCTTTGCTTTGATATGGAAGTTCGAAAGTTGAGCTTGCACTCTGCAAATGTATCTTGTGTTTAGAATTGCTTTCAAGTGCGTCTGTAGCCAATGAACTTCAAAATAACGCGAGGTTATTAAACTTTATAATTATAAATACCTATCTGGATTAATATGGTCCAATTTCATCCCTTATGATACTTACATGACTTACCTTTATTAGCAATTGATCTGCTTCTTCCAGCAGGATAAATCGAAGTCACCTCGTGTTCATTTCTTCCTCTTTTGAATGATTTGTGTTTCCCCATAAGCACATCATTAAACACTGACTCTTTTTGGCATTCTGTATTTAAGTTTTTAATTTAATACAAAAGACACATCACTATATCAAATAAACAACAAAACCTCAACCTCTATCTTCAAGGTTAGCAGAAGCTATACCAAAGAACATAATGAGGAAAACAGAACATACCGGTTGAATAAAGGATAAACAACTTCCTAATAATGTCGCCTATGACACAAAAATAAACTTACAAAATCAAATATACATTATTTTCAAAATTAATGCACTTGCATTTATTTACGATTAATTACAGCGATTAATTACAGAGTATGTATAGTAACCATAGGTTTGGGCTGAGTAGTTGTAACTCCATGTACATTCTGAGTCAACATTACTGTAAAGTGACCTTGTGTCCCAGAGGCTTGACGATTTTTCTGTTATGTTGTATTTGGGTTCATGTAAGGTAGTCTTTGTAAAATTTTTTCTACGTGCACAGGTGGATTTGAAGATGGAAGTCCCTCCCCTCTCCCAACCTCACCCCCCCCCCCAAAAAAAATTTGTGAAAATTTCCTGCAGCCAGAGACTACTTAATTTTTAATTATTTATCATATACGGCTGCGTCCCCAATATGCACTCCGATGGATAGTTAAAAAAAGTATATTATGTTCTGACTTAGTGAACAATGGTTTAAATTGCTGTAGTTTAAAAGAAAAACGACTTTTGCACGCTGCACACTAACTTTTATATGTAATATTTCAGGACACCTACCCTGTAAACGAGGCGAGGTGTGCCTGAGAGCACAGATATAAAAAAAAGAGTAAATTGCAGCGTCCAATAGGCATTTTTGTTTTAAACTACTGGAATTTATATACAGCTGTCGCGAAAATGGCCGCGACAAGAAATAATTGTTTAACCTTACGCAGTAAACCGTAATGAGAGAATTACCATCTCATTTTGACTAATTTAGCACAGTGTGCAGTTTCTTAATTACTGAGTGGAGCTGAGACAAGTATTATTCTTTGACTTATCGTAGACGTAGCGGCGGAACATTTCACAGCAGTGAGATGATTATTACACTGGTAAATTAATTTTACCACGAGATTTGTCATTATCGCCTTATTGCAGTGGTTCACTCGAGTGAAGTTATATGAACTTCAGCGCTCGAGATCTCAGGTCATTAACTAATTTTAAAATAAATTCAAGCGTTATTTCGAAGAAAGAGGGCCGCAACAAGTGAAGAAACGAATTTTCTCCGTCTGCATTTGAGCGGCAAGGGAAGAAGAAGATCACCGACGCCCTATGTTGAATTCGACACCTTTCTGCAGAGTCTCAGGAAGTGCGGGCATATGACGTTAAAGGTGGACCGTATGTCAGAAGTTACGCTCGCCGGCTGCTTTGGTCCTATTGATGAGGAACAGGCCATGTGCCAGGACTGGGGTTTTGTCCCCTGCATTCCGCCTCTCATCGTTACTAGCAACGCAAACTTTTTAATAAACACTGCGCAGACTCATCATATTCGTCTACACAAGGCGCATATCCATAAGACACAACAAACACACACTTCACGAAGGGAAATAGTCACTCTGTGTGTTTGTGTTTGTGTGTGTGTGTGTGTGTGTGTGTTGAGGAGGGGTCGTGGGGTGGGGGGGGGGAGGAGGGGAGGAACATTGGGTTAGACATTAACTTGGTAAAATTTGGGAAAATCCTGCTCTTAAACTGGCAGTACTGCTATGTTAGTAATGCTTAGTTATTGCGAAATAATGCAGTGCTACCGGATTCCCTGACTCTTAAAGACTCCTCACATCGGACTGAATACATCTGGTACGTACCTGAAGTCCCAGAAGCGAGAGTCGTGGATGGACATGTTGGAGTGGGCGCGAGAGTAAGTGTTGCCTCGGGAGTTCCCAATCCAGACGTCGTATCCCGCCTCATACAGCCGGTAAGCTGCGGAAGACACAACGCACGCATTAATCTACTCTTCCTTGTACTCTGGCATTCATATAGGTCCACCATAGACGTTCCAGAGACCTGGAACGAAAGGCAATTCTCTCTACGATGTCACCTTATTTCCTTACTGAAATCTCTGTTGATAATGACCTTTACATAAAAATGTGCGTACTATTGACTACGGTCATGCAGAAAATAATGTGTGTGTGTGTGTGTGTGTGTGTGTGTGTGTGTGTGTGTGAGGGAGAGAGAGAAAGAGATAGAGAAATTTGGATGGGTCATTCTGCCAACAGTACTATAGCACTTCTACCATATCAGTACTTGCGATATGCATACTGTTCGTTTTAAGACGTTACAGGAAGGAAAAAAAGTTCCAACACATGGAACATCAGCGACAAAAGTGAAACAATACTTAAGGCATCTAAAAGCGAAAAGCGTCTTCTTTAGCCGCAGATGTCAATTAGGTACCGTATCCAGAAAACACACTGCATTTTACGAGTCACAAACGGTAACTCTCAAGTCTAGTGGTCCGTACTAATTTCTAAAAATTGTGCAGAAACGTCTCATGGGTCAATATTTTCCCGATTTTGCTAAACAATGCGAGACGTGTTTAAAAAATAATGGGAATATTCTAATTTCACGAATCGTATTAGTTCGATTAGCGCGAATTATTCGTTGTTGCGTTGGCAAGCATGTCTGAAAAATATCTGCAGAGTGTTAGCCATGTCGTATGTTTAGTCTCTTGCCAGCTGTCAAGAAAGTTATATTTGTTTGGTATTATCGCCGATTATTTATTATGTATGAAAATGGATTACAGGTTTTGCAGTACATTTTGATAGCATAAAATGGTATAAGGGGAACAGAATTATGAGAAATTTTAAAAATCGCTCTTAGCAAGCCTGCTATGAGTACAACTCGGATTTAGAACTGTTGTAAGCAGTCTGAAGAAGATTGTGAAGGAGTTGAAGTGAGAAATTATCATGAAAGGTAGCCAAATCATATTCAAAGAAGTCACTGCTTCTGATGTAATATCCATTAGCTGATGCCATGAAATTGTTTCGGATTTATGGGTATGAAATGTGTGACAGCAAAATGTGTTCTAAAATTGTAGAATTTCTAGAAAAAGGAATGAAAGATGCTCAGAAGTATGTAGATGAAGTCAAGAACGGCGCAGAAGTGCTGAAACGTGTCGTAGCTGCCGGCCGCCGTGGTCTAGCGGTTCTAGGCGCTCAGTCAGGAACAGCGCGACTGCTACGGTCGCAGGTTCGAATCCTGCCTCGGGCATGGATGTGTGTGCTGTCCTTAGGTTAGTTAGGTTTAAGTAGTTCTAAGTTCTAGGGGACTTATGACCAAAGATGTTGAGTCCCATAGTGCTCAGAGGCATTTGAACCATTTTTTTCGTGTCGTAACTGATTATGAAACATGGGTTTACGGATACGACATTGAAATTTAGGGTCAGTCATCTCAATGGATGTGTTCTGGATCGCCAAGACCGAAAAAAAATTGACAAATGAGGTCAAATGTGAGGGCTATGCATTCTTCGATTTTTTAAGGGCATAGTGCGCCATGAGTTCTTGTTACAATGTTAGACAATCGATAAGGAGAACTAATTACAAGTTCCGCTACAGGGTGACACAGGGGAGACGGACGGTTTTGAACTGCGTAGTACTGAGGGCGCAGTGGTGGGAGGTGGTCGTGGTGGGGATAGTTCTGAGCCACACAAGACGCCATTTCATTTACTCAGTCACTGTGGAGCAGTGGGACTTGCAACGGCGAGTGTTTGTCTATGACAGTTTCGTGAAAAGTGGTGAGTCTATTATTGCTACGCAGCGATTTTTTCGTGCGCGGTTTAATGTCGGTCGACATGGAGCTTTTCCGAGCCGTAACACAATTCTCAGATGGCTGAAAAACTTCAAATCAACTGGAAACATACTGGATAAGAAGCATCCTGGCCCGAGACGCAGAGTAACGACACCAGAAAATGTTGAAAGGTTAAGGCAAGCGGCAGTCAGAAGCCCAGGACGGTCAGCTAGACGTCATGCTAGTGAGTTACGAATCAATCGAGAATCGGTTAGACGAATTTTGCATAAAGAATTAAAATTTCATCCCTACAAAATGGTCATTGTCCAACAACTTAAGGAAACTGATTTTGCTGTACGAGAAGACTTCGCTTACAGAATGCAAGTGATTTTGGGATCTAATGAAAATGAAATTTTATTGATGAGCGATGAAGCTCATTTTCATTTAAACGGGACTGTGAATAAGCAAAACCTATGTTACTGGCCTCCAGAGCATCCACACCTTATCCACCAGCATCCTCTACACTCAGAAAAAGTAACAGTCTGGTTTGCTCTTGGCTCTGTTGGCATTATTGGACCTTATTTTTTGAAGAGAACGGGGCCACAGTTACTGTTAAATCGATTCGTTACATTCGTATGCTTGAAACATTCTTGAAACCAGAACTAAGAAGACGACGAATCCCTATAAAACGCATTTGGTTACAGCAGGATGGGGCAACATCGCACACTGCAAACACTTCAATGACAGTTCTTAGGCGCATGTTTCCTGGCCGGATTATCTCACGTTTTGGCAATGTTCCCTGGCCTCCCACGTCTCCCGACTTGTCAGTATGTGACTTCTTTTACTTGGGAGTACCTTAAGAACTGTGTCTATAACCACAAACCACGAAATTTGGACGAGTTGAAGAATGCAATCATTCAAGAAATTGCTGCCATCCCTGCAGAGATTTTAGTCCGTGTGATGGAGGATTTTGAGAAGAGGCTTGAGTCCTGCATTCGAAATGATGGACATCACCTTGACGACATTATTTTTCACAAATAACTTTGTTATCTAAAATGGCAAATAATGAACTTTGATTTTGTGTAAATAAACATGCATTAATTTTAAAGTTGGCTGAGTATTATTTCATTAAAAACCGCCCATCTCCCGTTGTCACCCTGTATATGAATGAGGGATGTCTGGTCCCTCAGATACTACGCCTACTTATAACTGATTCACTAGACGGGCAGTGTATCCACGTTCTTCAGTGCTGATGCAAAAGTACATCCGACCTCCTGCGGAAATCTCAGAGTAGTTAGCATGGAGGAAATGGTCTGAGGATAGATGGCGATCGCTGGGAGTGTAGGTCGGTCTTGAGGCGTGCCGGGATAGTCCTCGCAGTTGCGCTAGCTACCACTGTGTCTCAAATTGCACAGTGGTTAACGCACCTGCCTAGTAAGGAGGAGATCGCGGGTTTCAATACCGTTTCAGTGCACATTTCTCATTCGTCGCCTCTGATTCCGCGTAGTGTCCCGATGCAGCTGACATGAGTAACCGTTTCCTGTCTCCCCTCCAACTTCAGTTTACATAGATAAGTTCAACGCCGTTTTCACGAAGCAATCCGAATAAAATCCCCGGATTTTTGGCAAAACAATTCACGGCTTTTTCAGAAGAAAGTGAATCTGCTCGTATTACATCGCTTATTCGTAAACTTTTGGCCAGAAAGAAAATAGTAATGACGTCCCAGCCTCCATATTCTTCAAACGTGACCCCGTGTCAAAAAAATGGTTCAAATGGCTCTGAGCACTATGGGACTTAACATCGGAGGTCATCAGTCCCCTAGAACTTAGAACTACTTAAACCTAACTAACCTAAGGACATCACACACATCCATGCCCAAGACAGGATTCGAACCTGCGACCGTAGCGGTCATGCGGTTCCAAACTGAAGCGCTTAGAACCGCACGGCCACACCGGCCGGCGACCCCGTGTCACTTCTGTTCGTTCCTAGAAATAAAGAAAAGCTTGAAAGGTCGTCGTTGTACAAACGTAGATGAGATTAAAGTCATATCGCTGAGAGTTAAAAATTGTCCGTAGAATCGAGTTATAGAAGTGTTTCGGAGATTGGTAAAAGTGCTGACATGAATGTATAATATGTAGTGGGGATTTTTTGAAGGGGTTATTATTAATGTGGACGTACAAATGAAATTATTTCCAAAAAGCTATAATTTACCATTATTTTTGAACGTATTTCCTACATACCAAACGCACAGGCTGCGGGTGTAGACACGATCAAGAATTAAATGCGTGTTTCTCGGAGGGCAGTCTACTTATCATCTGACTAAGTGCAGCGAGCTATGAACAGTAAGAGCTATTAATGCATGCATTAAAATTGTTTACAAATAAACTCTACTACAGGAAAATTAACGGCTTGTGTCACGAAATAATCGAAGATACTACTACCCTTCGAGGTAATATTATCGAGTAAAGAAGCTGCAGTTCAATGGAGCACTGAATGATTGGTATCAACCAAGTCACCAGGAAAGAAGAGGGACTGAAAATAGAACAATGTTTTTAAGGAGATTAGTTCTGAGAAGAACTCAATAGACGAGATGAACGAAATAAGATAATTCTGAACGGACGCTGCAGGAGAAGAATGATGTATTTCGTCAGCAAAAGTGATCACCTAGTATGACATACTGATTTAGAGTGGGGAAGACGTTTCTGAAAATGAAGATCGGTATTACAGCCTTGTGTTGCAGAGAAACGTCAACTGTAGCGAAACAGTGTAAATGGAAACTGCAACATTCGAATTGTGATACTGAAGAAGAACAAGGAGGAGTAGAATGGTTCAAATGGCTCTGAGCACTATGGGACTTAACATATATGGTCATCAGCCCCCTAGAACTTAGAACTACTTAAACCTAACTACATTACACAACACCCAGTCATCACGAGGCTGAAAAAATCCCTGCCCCCGCCGGGAATTGAACCCGGGAACCCGGGCGCGGGAAGCGAGAACGCTACCGCACGACCACGAGCTGCGGACGGAGGAGTAGATATAGCAAATGAGAGGAAAGGAAGAAGTTATCTAAAAAAACGTACCCAGTAAAAAGGCTAAGTTATTGAGTGAAGTGCAAATACCTCCAGGGTCTTTGTCAGTAGGGACAGATAAAGATTAGAATGAGCAAAACAGTTTAATGAAGACATTAAGTGCTGTCTGTGTGCAGGAATTAAAATATTATGAAAAAACAGAAATGAGTGGAGGGTGGCTTCACGAAAATCGGAGAAACGACAGCTGCAGACGACAGTAGATAATATAGGGTGAGTGAAAAAGGACTTAACAACTTTGGAATCGTATAGAAATTTATTGAGATAACTTACGGAATCGGTAGATGTGTCATTTTGTAGCGAAGAACCTCAAGTTTCACATAAAAGAGTCAAGTGTCATTTCGGTTCGATACGAGTGCAATTTATGATGCGGCAAACACCCCACCGGTAATCAATTTCTTTCCACACTCATTGCAGCAAATCGGGCATTACTTGTGCTACGGCAGTGTAGCTTCGATTTTTCATGTCAGCTAAATTTTTTGGTAGGCGAGGAACATACATATGATCTGTAGTGAAACGCCAGAGAAAGAAATCCAGTCGTGTCAGGTGTGAGCGAGGTGGCCATGCGACTTCACGGCCAATCCGTCGACCTGGGAAGCGGTTATCGAAGAAACCTCGAACTTCTCGTTCTGTTCATGACGTGTCTGTCTATGATAGGGTCAACTGCTTCGTATTTTGTTAAACGTATACCATAGGCAACATTCCACTTACCGTGATAGGCGTCCGATGTAATGGTCCTGAAGCAAGGCTAGTTTTCGTAACTAGAATAACCTTGTCCAGCAGCTTGCAGTTGATTTGCTTCACATTGCTCGACATAGGGCTAGTGCGGGTACAAAGGTTGCCCCACAACTGACAGCTTGTTTTTGTACGTTTACACAAGTTTTCGTAATTGGGAATCGATCAAGCCTCAAGCAGCCAGGCGCGAATCCAGAGAGTGGGTTACGAGGACCGAAACACCGCCTAGCCCCCCCCCCCCCCCCCCAAAAAAAAAAAGCTTTTAAAAAGCGTTTACATTTTTTACATATGTCAGTTCATATATTTCGCAGATAACGAAGCACGACTCACGCCCCGTACTCACAGCTTTACTTCTGCCAATACCTCGTCTCCTACCTTCCAAACTTTACAGAACCTCTCCTGCGAACCTTGCAGAACTAGCACTCCTGAAAGACAGGATATTTCGGAGACGTGGCTTAGCCACAGCCTGGGGGATGTTTCCAGAATGAGATTTTCACTCTGCAGCGGAGAGCTTCTGTAAAGTTTGGAAGGTAGGAGACGAGGTACTGGCAGAAGTAAAGCTGTGAGTACCGGGCGTGAGTCGTGCTTCGGTAGCTCAGTTGAAGTTGGTAGAGCACTTGCCCGCGAAAGGCAAAGGTCCCGAGTTCGAGTCTCGGTCGGGCACACTGTTTTAATCTGCCAGGAAGTTTCATCTTACTTGTGGCTTTTGTGAGCTTCTGTTCAGGTGGATTGTCTTTGGTAAAGGCGCACATTCATAAGGTGACCGGACCTGCTGTCAACAGTAGATTCTGCACGTTTCCTGAGTCCACAGATGGAAGAGGCAAACCACAGAAACCTGAGTGTGGAAGGCAGAAGGGAAATACACTCACCAACTTAGACATGGTCGCGTATACAAACAGTGATCCAATACTGTCAAATGTTTTTTTTTATTCCAGTCTTTGATCACAATATGAATTCTTTAGACGATAACCGGTTTCAGTCCTCAATGACTGAGGATGGTCATTACGCATTGAAACCGGTCACCGTCTAAACAATTCATATTGTGATCAAAGCCTGGAATAAAAAAAAATTTTGGAAATACATTCCACTAAGGAAAAAAATCACAAAAGACTGGCTTCCCAAATGTCGGTGCAAACGACTGAAGAACAGCATCCCCACAGACCTGTATTCACAGTCGTAGTCTTAAGTGAAATACTGATAATGATAAGAGCGCACTTCCGTTAATGTATAAATTGTGATATTGTGACAGTTATTTGCTATTTCATTTCTTAAATAAACTTTTGAATGACGCATGTGCTTCTCAAATTTTCGGTCGAATATTTCTCCGAGGCTACATTTCTCTGAATTTCTTGAACATTGTGCTACAGCAGTGTATTAATCACTGATGTAAAGAAACGATTATTATAGCAACACATTTTTATAATTTATTGTAATGCAACTATTACAGTACACTATGAATGTTATTATGTGTCTCCAAAATAGTAAATAATATAGTTAAGAACAGGATGAAAGTAAAGGTGGAAAAGTATGTTGCAGAAGAGGAATTTGAATTTAGAGAAGGTAGAGGAACAAGGGAAGAAATTTTAGCCTTGCGCATGCTTGAGAGAGAAGGATGGGTATGAATAGGTGGACTTACCTTACTTCAATTGGCCTAGAAAGGACTTTTGACAATCTGAACTGGGAGCTACTCTTTAGAACTACGAAGGAAATAGCACTGGATTGGAAGGATAGAAGAATGAGTAATGAGCTGCATTAGAACCAAGCCACAAAAATAGATATCAGTGACGTAGAAGAAGCCAGGAGTAGAAAAGAAGTTCGATGAGGAACCAAAGCACAAAAATAAAGATAACTGAGGTAGAGGAAGAGGCCAGGATTAGAAAAGAAGTTAGACGAGGACATATTGATTTAATGTGATCAACGAGGAAACTACTCAGATTATGAAGGAGAAGACAAAGGGAGTAAAAATCCGTGATAACGTGTCATATTTGCTGATAACAATGAAGTAGTTGCAGACTGCAGAAAAGAAATGAACAGAATGTTGCAAGTCCTGTCAGACTCTATTAAACTATGGAATTAAGACTGAACAAACGGAAAACAAAAGTAAATTGTAGCGAGGAAAAATACGGGAGGAATTAAAACCAATGTAAAAACTAATGATGACAGAATTGTTTAGTTGAAACAACTTGATAGTATCAGGGAGACCGAAAAGTTATGTCAGTTCTGGACACGGCGGTAGTCATTTGTCTTTTATCTGTTAATTGTGTATTTCAAAGTCGTGCCAAAGACATTTTAATGTCGGAGTGACTTGTTCCCTCGTAAATAATTAAATTTTGATTTTTTTTGACATTTATGGCGAAATGGCTGCTCTAATACCAGAAGAGGTACATATCCGGCATTGTATGCTTCTTGAGTTTCACAAGGATAGTACAGCAACAGTTGCTACCGAAAACGTTGGGATGCTTATTTAAGTGCATTAGACGTTCGTGAATGCTAAAAAGTCATTTTCAAAGTTCAAATCTGGTAATTTTGGTCTTTCCGACTCGTATCGACTTTAGAGGACGCCATGTTAAGGTTGAAAGTGGAAGCAAATCCGTGTCGTAGAATACGTTTTGTTAAAAGTCACGACCGGTTCCTTGCCACTAGAAGACGTATCCTCAGGTGATAAAGAAAGACCCTTTTTAATACGTCACCTCCGAAAGGAGGCACTCCTGTGTGTTTGGTGGAGCATTCGCGGAGTCGTTTATTTTGAACTGCGTAATCCTCGACAAACTATAAATGCAGACCTTTTCTGTGAACAGCTGGATGGAGGAAATCCATCTTTAACTCAAAATCGACCAGCGATTCTCAACAGGGGAGGCGTTATTCCGCAACACAATAATGGAAGACCGCACTGCGCAAGACGAACCCCGGGATAAATTAATGAATTGTAATGGGAGGTATTGCCGCACACACCATATTCGCTCTATATTGCGCCATCGGATTTCCCTTTATTCCGATCGCTACAACAGTTCCTAAGTGGCAAAAAATCTGAAAATGTGGATGATGTCCAAAATGCCATCTCCAGATAATTTGCGGGGAAACCGATTGATTTTTATCGATCTGTTATCGAAAATTTGCTCCTAGATAGGAAAAAAGAGTGTTGATAACGAGGGTGATTACATCTCTGATCAAAAATAAAAATTTATCAACAATGTATCTGCGTGCAATGTAATATAAAAAACGACACTACTTTTCGATCCCCCAAGAGTAGCAAAGTAGGCATTTATGACTGCGAAAAACATTTTAACCAGCAAATATACGAATATAGATGTCAGAAAATCTTTTTCTAGAATCATTTGTATTCAATACACGGCTGTATGCAAGTAGCAGTTGGACTCTGGATAAATTGGATAGGAATCGAATGAAAGCTAATGAAGTGTTGGGTATGACGAAAAATGAACGAGCTCCACAAAAAGAAAAAAGGGAAACAAGCTGGATGTCAAGGGAAGCCAACGTAAAGAGAAACTTCTCAAAAGAAATGGAAAAGAGAAGGATGTGAATACATTTTGCAGCACTGTGTACGTTCAGTAGAGGAACCATTCAGAGATGGTGACTGTCAGCATGAGAATGCGCCTGTTTATGAGACAGCATCTGTGAGCCAGTGGTTTGTTGAAATGGACTGGCCTGCTAGAGTCCCAACCTGAATCCAGCGGAGTGCCTTTGGGATGAGTCAGAAAGTAAATTTCGCTGCAGACCCCAGTGTGCAGCATCACTGCCTTCCAGAACGAACTTTTCACTCTGCAACGAAGTGTGCGCTGATATGAAACTTCCTGGCAGATTAAAACTGTGTGCCAGAACGAGAATCGAACTCAGGACCTATGTCGCAGGTAAGTGCTCTACCAACTTTTTATTTTAATTTTTTTTATACTGAGTACGGAGGGAAGGAACAAACACAAAGAAACGCTTTTGGAACTCGCCACATGCGTCGTCGATACTCCACGAGCACCGCAGCCTACCAACTTTCTTTTTAGTGAAGCAGGACAGTCAGTGTCCGGCTTGAAGAGGCAATAAGGGAAAGGGTCGAACCCCGAGGACTGGCCACGGTGTCTCCCCCTTCCCACCATGAAGGTGCTCCGTCACAATGTTTTATTTTATTTTTTATATGAATTAAATGGAGCCATACCACAAAAATTGTGACACCATGTGCACTAAAAAAGATCCATCTTACCCGCTGGGAACAACTTATCGAAGCGGGCGGCCGGTAAGAGGCGGTCGTTATTTCGACGGTCATCGCCAGTCGTCAGCCATCGGGTTGTCAGGGGTCGCTGCATACAGTCACAGACTATTTTTGTTACCGTACGGGGATAGTCGAAACATCTTGCTTGCAGTTCAACGTTTTCTCACACACGGCGCACCACAGCTGGGCGGTGGGTCCATGAACGACGACTCCAAATACCGGGTGATCAAAAAGTCAGTATAAATTCGAAAACTGAATAAATCAGGGAATAATGTAGATAGAGAGGTACAAATTGACACACATGCTTGGAAAGACATGGGGTTTTATTAGAACCAACAAAATACAAAAGTTCAAACAATGTCCGACACATGGCGCTTCATCTGATCAGAATAGCAATAATTAGCATAACACAGTAAGACAAAGCAAAGATGATGTTCTTTACAGGAAATGCTCAATATGTCCACCATCATTCCTCAACAATAACTGTAGTCGAGGAATAATGTTGTGAGCCGGCCGAAGTGGCCGCGCGGTTCTGGCGCTGCAGTCTGGAACCGCGAGACCGCTACGGTCGCAGGTTCGAATCCTGCCTCGGGCATGGATGTGTGTGATGTCCTTAGGTTAGTTAGGTTTAACTAGTTCTAAGTTCTAGGGGACTAATGACCTAAGCAGTTGAGTCCCATAGTGCTCAGAGCCAATAATGTTGTGAACAGCACTGTACAGCATGTCCAGAGTTATGGTGAGGCATTGGCGTCGGATGTTGTCTTTCAGCATCCCTAGAGATGTCGGTCGATCACGATACACTTGCGACTTCAGGTAATCCCAAAGCCAATAATCGCACGGACTGAGGTCTGGGGACCTGGGAGGCCAAGCATGACGAAAGTGGCGGCTGAACACACGATCATCACCAAACGACGCGCGCAAGAGACCTTTCACGCGTCTAGCAATACGGGGTGGAGCGCCGTCCTGCATAAACATTGTAAGTTCCAGCAGGTGTTTATCAGCCAGGCTGGGGATGATGCGATTCTGTAACATATCGGCGTACCTCTCACCCGTCACGGTAGCAGTGACTGACGTTTTGCTGTCCAGCGCCATCTGTTGGACATTTTGTGAACTTTCTTTTTTTTTTGTTCTAATAAAACCCCATATCATTCCAAGCATGTATGTCAATTTTTACCTATCTACATTATTCCGTGGTTTATTAAGTTTTCAAATTTGTACTGACTTTTTGATCACCCGGTAGTTAGCAAATAGGTTCTTGTGCTGCATTCTCTTTGTTAAGACCTCGAACCAACTACCCACGCACGACTCACGACGCACCCTTAGTATTGTGTATGAGGCCTAACTATGGATTCGGGAGGACGACGGTTCAATCCCGCGTCCGGCCATCATTTAGGTTTTCCGTGATTTCCCTAAATCGCTCCAGGCAAATGCCGGGATGGTTCCTTTGAAAGGGCACGGCCGACTTCCTTCCCCGTCCTTCCCAAGTCCGATGAGACTGATGACCTCGCTGTCTGGTCTCCTCCCCCAAAACAACCCAACACAACCCGGAACTATGGGCCTCATGGAAAAAGGGTGACCCGGCTGAGTCACCCAATTTGACTCTTAGTCTGATCACGAGGTGTGGCCAATTAATTTAAAGCGCTGATCACGTACGCTGACGTGAGGATCAATGAACTATACTTGACGGGACGTATCTGGAACATCTTAGGTAATTAGAAAGTTAACAGACAGCAATACAATTAAATACTTAGCTTTAATTCAGCATCAGCGGTGAACGTCGATCTTGACTTTGGACAACAATATTTACAAGTGCAGTTATAGACTGAACTGCGAATACTTCTTTACAATTCTGATTGCTTCACACATATAGATCAATTGTCAATGCATAAACTGTATGTGGCGCCTGGCTAGGTCGTAGCTACTGACTTAGCTGAAGGCTATGATAATTAGCGTCTCTGCAAATGAGATCTCTGGAGCTATAACAAGTGAACCATTCCTATTACAGTCGAACTGCGCTTGCTTGCTTCGTAAGACCAGCCGAGTGGCGGCGCTCGGTCTGCTAGCGTCGACAGTGGCGACTCGCGGGTCCGATCTGTACTGACGGACCGCGGCCGACTTGAAGCCTAAAACCTAGGAAGTGTGGTGCCTTGCGGTGACACCTCACTCACAGATCACTTCCGGCAGTCTGTCGTAATATTTCTGGCTTTTCAGCCATCATATTCGGCTATAAAAAGTTCTTTTCAGAGCAGTTGAGAAGGCAGTAGTGGCAAGATGACGTAGTGTGGCGCGAGATACAGATGATCCATGGTGTGTTCGGTACGGGTATGTGAGGAGGACCGCCTAAATGGTGGTACTTCTCCCGGATTAGCTGCCGTGTTCGGAAGCTGCGCGTCACAATGGTAATATTCTATTATTAATATCTGAAAAATTAAACAGCGTGCCGGCCGGAGTGACCGAGCTGTTCTAGGCGCTACAGTCTGCAACCGCGCGACCGCTACGGTCGCAGGTTCGAATCCTGCCTCGGGCATGGATGTGCGTGATGATCTTAGTTAGGTTTAAGTAGTTCTAAGTTCTAGGGGACTGATGACCTCAGGAGTCCGATAGTGCTCAGAGCCATTTTTTTATACAGCGTATTTACTTGAATTTCAAATTAAAGCATTCTCAATAGCATGCTATAATTACTTGGCAAGTATTAATGAAGCACTCCGTCTTCAGGCCACAAGTGGCCCATCGGGACCATCCGACCGCCGTGTCATCCTCACTTGAGGATGCGAATAGGAGGGGTGTGTGGTCACCACACCACTCTCCTGGTCTTTATGATGGTTTTCTGTGACCGGAGCCATTACTATTCGGTCGAGTAGCACCTCAATTGGCATCACGAGTGCGCTCCGAACAAAGGCAACAGCGCATGGCGACCCGGATGGTCACCCATCCAAGTGCCGGCCACGCCCGACAGCGCTTAACTTCGGTGATATGACGGGAACTGGTGCATCCACTGCGGCAAGGCCGTTGCCTCAAGTGTTAATAACCAGCAGAATAATTAACAACTGCAAAACGAAAAGGTCGACGAAGCACTTCAGTGATCTTCGGATCGCTCCTAACTTGGATGGCGGGCGAAGTGGTTCGGCTGTAAGATCAGAGCCTGTTCGGCAATCTCGGAAGACAGAGACGTTGCCCGCTGCGGTATCAGTTAAGACTTAGTTAGCAATGTCTAGTGTGTAAGTCAGAGCTGGTACGGCAGTGTCGGAAGACAGAGATTATTAAGAATGGATGGTTATTTGGACATATAGTTGAGAACTGTGTGATACTAATTACGGAAATATGCAGTACAGTAATTTCCTGCAGAATAAAAATCACTCGTGAGTCTAAAAAGGAATGCAATTGCCAGTTTCTCGTGTTCTCCCAATAAAAAGTGAGTGGCATCCAGTTTAACAAACTAATTGGAAATTTAATTATTTCTAAGATAATACTTCTTCGCTAATTCTTACAGCCTCAAGATTACGGATTCACGACCTACGTGCTGTTTTCTATGCAGGAGACAACAACTATAGAAGAGTGCAGGTTGGTGGACGTCTCTTGTTGTTGTTGTTGTGGTCTTAAATCCTGAGACTGGTTTGATGCACCTCTCCATGCTACTCTATCCTGTGCAAGCTTCGTCATCTATCAATACTTACTGCAGCCTACATCCTTCGGAATCTGCTTAGTGTATTCATCTCTTGCTCTCCCTCTATGGTTTTTACCCTCCACGCTGCCCTCCAATGCTAAATTTGTGATCCCCTGATGCCTCAGAACGTGTCCTACCAACCGGTCCCTTCTTCTTGTCAAGTTGTGCCACAAACTCCTCTTCTCCCCAATTCTATTGAATACTTCCTCATTAGTTATGTGATTTACCCATCTAATCTTCAACATTCTTCTATAGCACCACATTTCGAAAGCTTCTATTCTCTTCTTGTCCAAACTATTTATCGTCCATGTTTCACTTCCATACATGGCTACACTCCATACAAATACTTTCAGAAACGATTACCTGACACTTAAATCTATACTCGATGTTAACAAATTTCTCTTCTTCAGAAACGCTTTCCTTGCCATTGCCAGTCTACATTTTATATCCTCTCTACTTCGACCATCATCAGTTATTTTGCACCCCAAATAGCAAAACTCCTTTACTACTTTAAGTGTCTCATTTCCTAATCTAATTCCCTCAGCATCACCCGACTTAATTCGACTACATTCCATTATCCTCGTTTTGCTTTTGTTGATGTTCATCTTATATCCTCCTTTCAAGACACTGTCCATTCCGTTCAACTGCTCTTCCAAGTCCTTTGCTGCCTCTGACAGAATTACAATGTCATCGGCGAACCTCAAAGTTTTTATTTCTTCTCCCTGGATTTTAATACCTACTCCGAATTTTTCTTTTGTTTCCTTTACTGCTTGCTCAATATACAGATTGAATAACATCGGGGAGAGGCTACAGTCTCACTCCCTTCCCAACCACTGCTTCTCTTTCATGCCCCTCGACTCTTATAACCGCCATCTGGTTTCTGTACAAATTGTAGATAGCCTTTCGCTCCCTGTATTTTAACCCTGCCAACTTCAGAATTTGAAAGAGAGTATTCCAGTCAACATTGTCAAAAGCTTTCTCTCAAGTCTACAAATGCTAGAAACGTAGGTTTGCCTTTCCTTAATGTTTCTTCTAAGATAAGTCGTAAGGTCAGTATTGCCTCACGTGTTCCAACATTTCTACGGAATCCAAACTGATCTTCCCCGAGGTTGGCTTCTACCAGTTTTTCCATTTGTCTGTAAAGAATTTGCGTTAGTATTTTGCAGCTGTGACTTATTATACTGATAGTTCGGTGATTTTCACATCTGTCAACACCTCTTAGAACTTACGAATTCCACTGAGGGCGATGGATGCAAATAGGCGCCGCGCGTGTACTGCAATCTTAGTACAAATGAGACCAGGGACACGTCACCTGTGTTAACACAGAGGAGGTATGAAGAAGATAAATATTTTTGAGGGAAGAGGTTTATCATACATCTACATCTACAACTACATGATTACTCTGCAATTCACATTTAAGTGCTTGGCAGATGGTTCATCGAACCACAATCATACTATCTCTCTACCATTCCAGTCCCGAACAGCGCGCGGGAAAAACGAACACCTAAACCTTTCTGTTCGAGCTCTGATTTCTCTTATTTTATTTTGATGATCATTCCTACTTATGTAGGTTGGGCTCAACAAAATATTTTCGCATTCGGAAGAAAAAGTTGGTGACTGAAATTTCGTAAATAGATCTCGCCGCGACGACAACCGTCTTTGCTTTAATGACTTCCATCCCAACTCGCGTATCATATCTGCCACAGTCACTCCCCTATTACGTGATAATACAAAACGAGCTGCCCTTTTCTGCACCCTTTCGATGTCCTTCGTCAATCCCACCTGGTAAGGATCCCACACCGCGCAGCAATATTCTAACAGAGGACGAACGAGTGTAGTGTAAGCTGTCTCTTTAGTGGACTTGTTGCATCTTATAAGTATCCTGCCAATGAAACGCAACCTTTGGCTCGCCTTCCCCACAATATTATCTATGTGGTCTTTCCAACTGAAGTTGTTCGTAATTATAACACCCAGGTACTTAGTTGAATTGACAACCTTGAGAATTGTACTATTTATCGAGTAATCGAATTCCAACGGATTTCTTTTGGAACTCATGTGGATCACCTCACACTTTTCGTTATTTAGCGTCAACTGCCACCTGCCACACCATACAGCAATGTTTTCTAAATCGCTTTGCAACTGATACTGGTCTTCGGATGACCTTACTAGAGAGGTAAATTACAGCATCATCTGCGAACAACCTAAAAGAACTGCTCAGATTGTCACCCAGGTCATTTATATAGATCAGGAACAGCAGAGGTCCCAGGACGCTTCCCTGGGGAACACCTGATATCACT
Source organism: Schistocerca nitens (assembly GCF_023898315.1). Classification (NCBI taxonomy): domain Eukaryota; kingdom Metazoa; phylum Arthropoda; class Insecta; order Orthoptera; family Acrididae; genus Schistocerca; species Schistocerca nitens. Next base: position 79,086,392 of record NC_064621.1, on the reverse strand, counting down.
TCAGTTTTACTCGATGACTTGCCGTCTATTACTACGAACTGCGACGTTCCTGACAGGAAATCACGAATCCAGTCGCACAACTGAGACGATACCCCATAGGCCCGCAGCTTGATTAGAAGTCGTTTGTGAGAAACGGTGTCAAAAGCTTTCCGGAAATCTAGAAATACGGAATCAACCTGTGATACCCTGTCGATAGCGGCCATTACTTCGTGCGAATAAAGAGCTAGCTGCGTTGCACAAGAAAGATGTTTTCTGAAATAGATCGTTTCCTTCGAGGTGATTCATAATGTTTGAATACAGTATATGCTCCAAAACCCTACTGCAAACCGACGTCAATGATATACTGTAGGTCTGTAGTTCGATGGATTACTCCTACTGCCCTTCCTTAACACTGGTGCGACCTGCGCAATTTTCCAATCTGTAGGTACAGATCTATCGGTGAGCGAGCGGTTGTATGTGATTGCTAAGTAGGGAGCTATTGTATCAGCGCAATCTGAAAGGAACCTAATCGGTATACAATCTGGACCTGAAGACTTGCCCGTATCAAGCGATTTGAGTTGCTTCGCAACCCCTAAGGTATCTACTTCTAAGAAACTCATGCTAGCACGTATAAATATCGCTTCTCTCTAATTCTTCTCGTTTTCAACTTGCCGTAATGTCCTATCTTCCAAACTTCACAGAGGGAAGCCAAGGGGTCCAATTTCGAGTCCCAGTATGGCACACAGTTTTAATCTACCTTCGGCTCTCGAGGAAGAGTGGACTCCCGTTCTCCCACAGACGTTCAAATATACCACTGATGGTATCTCCGGCGGAGTTCGGTGGCCACATCCCACGTTAACGTCCAGTGGCTGGTGAGCAGACAGTGCGCAGCGTACGCACCTAGACCGTTGCGGGGGCCGAGAAAGACCCAATCAGTTGAGCTGCCGAGCAGGCCGTGCTGCAGCACCACGGGCAGGACGCGGCAGGCGCCATGCGGCTGCGGGCGCGGAATACGGTGCATGGTCAGCAGGTAGCCGTCGCCCGTCAGCACGGTGTGCGCCTCGGCTGGGTAGCCGTGGCGGCGGACGATGCCCGGCTGCAACACACACAAGCGCGGCGTCAGCAAGCGCAGCGAAAGGCGGCCGGTTTGTACAGTGTAAGACGGCTGAGTTGTGAGGGGAGTGCGCGGAGAGGAGGAAGCAAGCATTGGCTGGCGAGGGGAGATGAACCGTTGGGGGGGGGGGGGGGGACAAGGCACGCCTATCAGTTGCAGTGCTGGCACTACAAATAGCGCGTCATGCTTACACGAAAGCAGACGAAAGGCTTTAAATGTTGTTCGTAAACGAAACTGAAATCGTCATGTACAGTCTTAGACAATAAAACTGACCGCCGGCCGGCCGCCACAGAGACTAAGTCCGAGTCATTCACTTAAGGTGGCCAATAAAACTGACCGCCCCTGACAACTCTAAGTCCGGCCATATGCACAATCTGGCAACACTGTAAGATGCGGAAGTGTTAGGAGGAAGTATTATCTACTTCCGAGACGTTGTCGGACTATGTGAGCCCGTGGTCTATTGGCAAGCGTCGTGCGTTCTAAGCTTATAGTCGCCTGTTCGCGTCCAACTGTGTTTTTTTTTTTTTTCCACAGTCGGTCTAAAGTTATGAGTCTGACTGAACATCAAAGATAATTCGCTTAACATTCTACCCACCAGCAATAACAAGTATTCCAGAAACTATTCCGCAGGACAGCTCGTGGCTGCGTCGCGATCATAACAGCTTACGCTCGAGCGTTTCCTCGCGCTGCAGCGGCTACCGGCCACCGGCCAGGCGCCACCCGCCGCCTGAAATCCGGCACCGCTCAGGTGAACGCGGTGCGACGCTGTCAGTGTATGTATCAACTGTCATTTTCGAATTTGAAGTTCTAGTTATCATCTTGCAGTTAAGCATTGGATTTTGCATACTTGAGAATCATGAACTACAGTTAAGCATTGTAAAATTGAGTCGCAAGTGGAAATAGGTGTAACATCTGCAACACAACGTTTACTTTTGGTATAACAGAGGGGTGAATGCAGAGGAGGCAGCTAGAAAGATTTGAATTGTGTGTGGAGCGAGTGCTTTTGGGAAAAATACGCCAGAACAAGATATTCTTGTTTCAACAAAGATCGTTCTGGTATCAATGATTTTCCACATTAAGCAAGTCTCGACTACTGATATATGTGATAGATTACCATTTTACCATCATGCGACATTTGCATTCAACAGGCAAAGTTCAGAAGTCTGGTGTACGAGTACTACATGCTCTAATTCGAAACAACAAAAATCAACGGAGTGACTATTATTGAACGTCATCAGGTCGCTCATTGAGCATTCGTATGCAGTACTGTAACTGGTGACGTGTTATGATGCCTTTATCATTAACTTCCTAAGAAGAAATGAAAGGCTGAGCCCCTCCAAAAGACATAAACTCGAGCAAAGAGTAGTGTGAACATAATATTTTACATCTGATAGCTCCAAAAGTGAGTTTTGGGCTACGAATTCTACCAAAACACAGCTGGAATTTGTTGCCAACAACTGAGACACCTTTCGGTCTCAGCGTAAGAAAATCGAGCAACACAACTACATCACATGTTCTACTGCATGATAACGCACTTCTTGATTTGAGAAACAAAACTATCCAGGAGACTGAAATTAAAGTCGTCTCTCAGGCACTTGTATTGATAGAGAAGTCCTCTCTCAAGCACTTGTCCCTCTCGTCATATATTCGTTAAGTTTTACCTTTCCCGCTCTTGATCGATCAACCGTCGACGCAATTCATTTCTAGACGAAAATACTCTTAAAACTACTCTGGTATAATTATATCGTTGAAACCAGTAGGTTTCTACTGGCGTAGAATTTGTAAACAACTTTAGCATTGTCAGATCGTTTTAGATATCGTGAAAGAAAATTCTTTTGCTGATTAATTTCTCATTGATGATTACTGTTGCGTTTAGTAAACTATCGGAAAATCCAATTAAAATATTCACTGTACTAATACAAAATAAATTCAGCTTACTACAGAAACATCACGACGGCAGACTATCTTAATAAAGCATTAAGTATCTGTGAGACGATTGAGCGTATTTTAACACGAATTAGTAGGACATTACCGACTTTTGACTTCGAAAAGATCCGTATTTACTTCATTTCCTGTATCATCCGCTATTATTATGAAAAGTGGCATTTCATAGATATAATTATGTATTCACAACAACAAAAAATATGTCGTCATTATGAATTTGGCAGTACCGTAAGGTTTTCGCTCTGACACTAAGGGTTACTGAAAGTAGCAAGGCGCGTTGTCTTACGATTCCCTTATTTCGTTTGTATCTGCCTGCTTGTAGCTCTGCTACAAAAGAATTAAAAATCTGGCTTTCAGCGAGTCTCGAAAGGCGAACGAAAGCAGCTTGCACCTGGTAGCCCAACATGTTTCTTGGGAACAGGCTACTTCCTAAGTGGGAAGACATTCTTTTGTGGTTGAATTGTTGGCAAATGTCAGTCAGACGTGTGCTGTTGGTCTAAGCGTTTCGGTGTGTTGAATTTGTACCAATGATTTTTCTACAGGTTTTTTCTGTCCCAAATAGAGTGTTGAAGCCTCCCATTAGTATTTTCACGTCATCTTGGTAAATTTTGCTCATAGTATTTTCGAGTGTGTTCCACAATTTTTCGACATTTTCGGTGTTTTCCTTATTTTCGATCTTGGTGGGGGCATGTGCATTTATGAGTGTATATTTTTTATAGGGGCTCTGAATGAGCATAGTCATAACTCGATTGTTGATGGGTGTGATTTCTTCGACAGAGTTGTTAGATCTGTGTTCGAGAAATGCAATGCCGAGGATTGGTGCGAGTTTCGCTACCTTTTGTTGTATTTTGAAGATGCCATGGTTTCCGTAATGCAAGTTTTAATTGTCAATTAATCGTGGTTCTTGAAGAGCAAGGATGAGAATTTTTTGGCGGACGATTTCTTTTGTGAGATTATTTAGGTTTCTTGTTTGGATCAATGTATCGATGTTTAGTTTTCAAATGAATGTTTTCTGCTTGTAGGGAAATTTACCAGAGATCTTCGATATTCTCTGCCGTGCTAACCTGGACTCCCCAGAGTGCGAAAATCCAACTGCCGCCTATCGGTGGCCAGGTTGTGTACCACCTGGGATAAAGTTACCTTTGCTTGCATAGTTCATGTTTTCTTGTGTTTCATTGGTTTGGCCTGGGTGATACCAGGACCGGACAGGACCAGAGGGTGTTGAAGCCTTTGGAAGCAAATATTTTCAGCCAAGCTCATTGAGCTAACAGACGGTGACCAGAGTAGCGGTGATTTTCACTCAGATGTGTCTGGATTTTGGGTTCAACGGATTGAGTAGCCGTTCAGGATTGTGTTAGTATTTGGTTCACCACAAGTATTTGATTTCCACGGTACCATCCATATGGGGGAGGGTTTCCCCTATCGGCCACACGGGATTTTTATTATTATTATTATTGTCATTATGTCATCAGCAAATCCGATATGGTGTATCTTCCCTCCACTGAAATAGATGTGTGTTGTTCGATTCAGTATTTCCATCACATAAACATGGTTTATAATTACGTTACATTGCTGCTAGTAGACATATTTCTCACTTTTTCTTAGACAGTTGCTAGCTGTTACCCCATCATAGGAATTTATGTGCGCAGCATTGTTGCAATACAGACGTTCAAATTATCCGATTTCTGTAATTTCATTTCGATACAAGATCGTCCTAATCGGATTCAGCCAGTCAGTCTTAATGTGGCTATCCGACTACGGCGCTCATCATATGATAGACTGGGTGAACCACATTCTTAATCGGACTGTTGAATCCAGATCACTTATCTATGACAGGGAATGAATTCTTAAACACTGTGCTTATTACAAATACGTTATTTAAATATAAATATATCAACTAACGACATAACAATGTATTTACAGGAGCAGAGACCCATCCATCATAGTAGAGCAGTGCGAGATTGGTTTCAGGGCCAAGAGAGGATGAAGCTGTAGCCGTTTGTTCCACGATCACCGAACATCAACCAGATAGAGAATATGTGGGCAGAGGTAACAAGGTCATTGCCATGTGTCCCTACAAATGCAAGCGACCTTTGGACGAATATAGAAAACGTATGGTGGGAAGTAAACCATCACGCTACACTGTCGACGACTTAATGAAATCAATTTCCCTACGCCCTCGAGAAATCTTACGTAATGATCGTGGGTGGGTTGGTTACTAAAAGTATACTCGTCCACAAAGCCCATGTGGACAGTTATCTGATAATCGGTCAAGCTTTGCTTTGTCGCAGCCCTTTAGCATACATCAAGTCCATTTACTTTCAGTCCCCTCCTTACAATTCTTGCAGTGCAAGGTAATTGAAAAATCTCATCCACTCGACGCCAACTGAGGAACTGACTGGTGCATGTGTTGTTCAACACACAGTAGTTGTCACCCTCACAGGAATCAATGACTGTTTGTGTTTGTGTGTGTGTGTGTGTGTTTTGGTGTTAACGCACGATGTGAATCAATACTATTAACATTAGAGAGACAACCAACAATAAATATTGCATCAAATATGACTGTAAAGTATTTTAATGCGATGGGAAGCTACAAACTGAATTTTTACCCATCCCACGTCCTGCGTATTCCGTTAAGTAAGATCTATTAACTCCATAGTATCGTTAGCAGAGACAGTGCGCTCTTGTTGTCGAGGCTCGCGACAAGTGCAGCGATTAGCAGTGCCCAATGCCGCCGCGATTTGTTTATGTTGGCTGAGCGTGGACGCTGCAGCAGACGCTTCGCCCTAAACAGAAAGAAATCACCTTGGCTCTGACTCCAGTGAGCGGATATCACTGCCTGCGTGTTCTTATAGTAACCAACGTGAGACTCTACTCACAGGTGCCATGGAGCAATTGCAACGGGTATCATGTCATTAGTCATCAGAATATTAACCAGTGATGAAACGTCCACTCTATTTGAATCCCAAGACAATAGGAACCTTGTCACAAAGGAATGTGAGGTGATATCAAAACTTATCCAACATACAAAAATTAACTGCAGGGCTTTCATGTTTGCAGTAACAGCACACAAGGAAATATTATGTCTTGGAAGCGTATATTTCATTTCCTCTTCTCATATTAACGCCCTTGTTTTAATATGAAGTGAGAAAATAAACACGAAAAACTAAAGTTCCTGAGAAGCATATAAGTCATTTCCTCGTCTCATATCACAACTTTTGTTTTAGTATGAAGTAAAAAAATAAACAGTTTAGAGTTCTGAAGCATAATATGACACCAGATTCTTATCGTAGGCGCTATCGGAAACGCCAAAAGCAGGGAGCTGTCCATTCTTTCGTCCAACAGTCTGTTTCCTTTCATGTATTTATTCCTCCCGCTAGGAGATTATTATTTAAGGACTTGTGGGCATAAAGTCCTTCAGCAGAACAAGCCTTATGTTATTGTGCTAATTACCGTATGGAAAAAATGCAACAAAGACGAGTTCCGCTAGAGCAGTGAGGTTATTTGCACATGTGTGTATTCAGCAATGACTGCCAGCTGCCACAACACTTCACAGAATCCTTGCGGCAGGCAACACAACTGTGCGTGCACTTCAGACTTCATTCAGTGAGACGTCAGGAGATGGATGAAAACGTCAAATTAACGTCGCTTTCCGAGTCGTATTCAATCCAGAATGAGGTGTTATTAAGGTAGTTGGGTGATCTAGCAATTCCACTTTTATGATTCCCATATGAGTATTTCGATAGCCAAAAGAACCCGTTAGTGTGAAACTATCGGGAACTGCATTATATCAAACTGCAAGAACTTCAGACAATACGTGGACTCTACTCTTCGCTGGGTGACCTATTACTGTTATTTAGCATTCTCTCCGTCCTAGTCAAATGGTTCAAATGGTTCTGAGCACTATTGGACTTAACATCTGTGGTCATCAGTCCCCTAGAACTTAGAACTACTTAAACCTAAGTAACCTAAGGACATCACACACATCCATGCCCGAGTCAGGATTCGAACCTGCGACCGTAGCAGTCGCGCGGTTCCGGACTGAGCGCCTAGAACCGCTAGACCACCGCGGCCGGCCACGTGCTAGTCGTAATGCAAATGGAACTTCAGAGGCGCTTTCCGCTATTCTTGACAAACATCAGTAACCTGTAATCACTGAGAGTCACAACTGCGTTCTAGGCGCTCAGTCAGGAACCGCGCGACTGCTACGGTCGCAGGTTCGAATCCTGCCTCGGGCATGGATGTGTGTGATGTCCTTAGGTTAGTTAGGTTTCAGTAGTTCTAAGTTCTAGGGGACTTATGACCACAGATGTTGAGTCCCATAGTGCTCAGAGCCATTTGAACCATTTGTCACAACTGCGTGATAATGGTTCAGGTTGTCAGTAGTTGTGGTGGTGTTACGTTGTCAAACTGCTTACAGTAACGTTAATGGTGGCGCACATACTTTAGCGCTGACTACCTACTTAAGTAAAGATAGTGTTGTGGCGTCGTCGCTTGTCTTTATTTGGCCTCAGCTTGAGTAATCCGATTTAACGAACATGGTACTCCAATCGCGGGCTCCTAATAAAGTATGACTGCAGAGATTATCGTGCGGATATTACATTAATTCTGCAATGAAATGCTTAACAAATCTTACCCTCAGATATGCAGCTGGAATGACTAATTACACAGGTACTCCATGTTGCACTAAGTGATCAGTTCGCTGCAATCCTGCTTGTACTGTTCGTAAATACTCGTATACTTCAGAAATGGTTCTAATGGCTCTGAGCACTATGAGACTTAACTTCTGAGGTTATCAGTCCGCTAGAACTTAGCACTACTTAAACCTAACTAGCCTAAGGACCTCAGACACACCATGTCCGAGACAGGACTCGAACCTGCGACCGTAGCGGTCGCGCGGTTCCAGACTGTAGCGCCCAGAACCGCACGGCCACTCCGGCCGGCTTGCCATATGAACCATTTGAACTATTTAACACAAAATGACATTAAAAATTTAAGTTATTCACGAGCAGCTAGTTGAGAATATGTATGAACATTAAATGACACGACGAGCCGTCTTGTTCTCATGCAGACTAAGCAAAGATTTCGTGACTGACGGAAACTAACAGTCATTCCTGATTAGGCATACAGAGAGTGATATACCTCGAATTTAGACAGTATCAGTTAGCAAATATCAACTTTAAATTGCATAACGCAAACATTTTTAACAGACGCGAATTCCTACCCAGCATCTATTGTCCCTGTTAACGAACTACGAGAGATGTTAAATATTGCTTCTTCACAAGTAACTTACTTGAAATGCCGTGAGGTAAAGCTGTGTGTTGGACACGGATTCGAACCCGGAACCTAATCGGATTGCTATCGAAGCACAGTCAAATGTGACATATCGGAATTTCGCGGCAGTAGCTAGATGTTTTAACTGAAATGACGAGACGAAACATTAATTTTTTCCTTCCCAGGACTCCAACCCGGCACCTATCGCTGTTATATTCTAGAGAAAACGAACGTTAAATATGGGCTTGTTGCACCAGCAGTGACATGTGAGCATGTTTGAACTGAAATAATATGACGAAGAGTTCAGCGCTCACTGGGAATAGAGCCACACACATATCGTTGTTGACTACACACAAAGAGACGTCAGCTACCGAATTTTTCTCCACCAGCTGCTCAGAATAGCATCTTGAACTTACAGTCATCTCGCAAATAGTTCTGTGTCTCACTGGGAATTAAAAACGTCAGATATCGTTAGTGTTGACAGCGAATGAAAATACATTAAAAATCGAAATTATTATCCACCAACAGATAGGTGTTCTCATGCTAGAGATTGATAATACATAATTAAATCTTTAGTTCCGGGCCAGGATTCGATCCCATTCACGCGTAATATGTGAAGGTGTTGAGGAATCTGCAGTTTTGAACAAACAACAAATTGTAGCCGAGCTGTATTGCCACGAAGGGACCAAATTCCGCGTTAAGGGCGGTCTGAGTTGCATTCCCAGTTCAGAACCAATTTTATCGACATACAGAAGCTCAAATAAAAGATGGAATAAGTGTCGTCACTTGAAATAAATAACTAGTATAAGAAAGGTTACTGGTGATAGAGTTTCTACATGTCGCCACTCCAGACTTTATTGTGGTTCAACCTACCGTCTACTTGGTAAAGAAGGAATATCATCTTTAATGTGAATTTCCAGACCACGCAGCCATTATATCTCCTTCACTTGTTGTAGCCAGGAGAGAATGGAATCTGTCTCTCCCTATCTAAAATCATTGACAGAAGTGGGAATCGAACCCAGACCATAGGTATAACAACCTACCATCCGTCCGACAGACCACGAAATCCTCTTCTCTGCGAGTTATTTTTCTATCGTAACGCAGTTGCGCCACACTGGATGAAAATTCTGACACACAGGCTCCCTGTAGTAATTTGCAGCATGTTCAGTAAATTCATTTACTTGGTTGACCGAATCACCATGAACTAGCTGCCTCGCCTACCCAGTGCATACATTCGACTATTTTGTAATCACAGAAATAAAATCACGTAACTGCCACCTACACACAACTGCCAACAGTGTAGGATGCAGAAGTTTAAATAGGAAGTGTTCCTTTCCACTTGAGCTATTCTATTGCGCTATCTGTTACTAGAAAACGTCGTTCAGTCCAAAAGAAAAGCTGTAACTGTTTGTCTCTCAGAAGTCAAGACCTGGCCATATGCATAATCTCACAGTGCTGTGGAATCCAAAAGTTCTGGAGGAATAGTTGCCGAGCTCTGGAGCTGTTGTAGCTACGTGTCAGCTTGTAGCATAGATAAGATGTCGCGAGTTCGAATACATTCAGTGCTACATTTTTTAAAACGCAATTCTACTCTCTGCTGAAGTTATCAATCTAATGGAACTTTGAACATAATTCCCTTCACTTCTCAACCCAAAGTAGTCGCATGTGGAAAAAGGACTATTAAACCTGAATAGAGCAAAATGTCACAGTAGTTAGACAGCAGGCAGCAGATGCATCTCGAAGATGTGCAGGGAGAGCGCATCGTGCCATAATATGTCAGAAAAGTATTTTCTACATTAGCCGTCGTGTGGTAGTGATATTTTAGTCTTCTTCAAACTTTGTTTGACAGCTTTAACTCAGAACAAGTTTTCTACATGCATGTAATCAATAAACTGCATGTGCATTGTCAGACTGTCATAGGTAACATCAGAGAATTCGCATATATCGTTGATGATTAATGTCTCTCTCATGTTTACTATTGTTTTAACAACACTAAAGGAAACCTTACGAAAATTGTGCACTGTATTATAAGAAATGAAATAAAACTAACCATGATAACCTTACGACGAAAGTATCTGTACACAAGCATGCCTCTATCGACACGAATTAGTAAAATACTACTCACTTAGATTTTGATTGGGTCTGTGTTTAATTGGTATGCTGTGTCATACTCAAGAGGGATGCAAATGTGGCATTTCATAAATATAGTTACGTATTCCTAGAAACCCAAAATTCGCTTGTCAGCAGTGGAAAGAGGCGTTACCTGTTGTGCAGCATTGTAAGTTTTTCAACATTGCACTATGAACTGAAAGCATTTTCTTGCGATTTCCTTATTGATGTTTGATCTGACTGCTTGTAACTCTTTCACAGAAGGGATAAAAACGTTACCAGTCAGTGAGACTGGAACTGCGAACCGTAAAAGACGCTGTTTCACAGGTCAGTGATGTGTCGGCAGCTGGGCCAACACCTTGTAGATCGAAGTGGCTGAAAGTGCACGCTAAACTAACGCAGACGGGCTTGAAGTTCTGGAACATGAGACTTATTAATGAATAAGAAGAAAAGTACGTAGCTGGAATAATATACTTAACTTTATTCTCTTGTTGGAATACATCTCTTGAATAGTAGTAAGCTATAAGCACTTATACAAATGGCGCCTTGCTAAATAGTAGCTATGGAATAAGCTGAAGGCTATTCTATCAGTCTCTCGGCAAATGAGAGGAAGACTTGGTAGGTCTGGTCGCAAGCTATGTCGTCCGTACAACTGGGGCGAGGTCATGTCCGTGTCTTGTGACCTGCCATGTGGTGGCGCTAGGATTGCGATTACACTGTGGCGACACGCGGGTCCGACATGTACTACAGGACCGCGGCCGATTTAAGTTACCACCTTGCAAGTGTGGTGTCTAGCGGTGACACCACATTCAGCACGTTACCACAGAGCTGGCGAGGAGGTATGACTCTCAGCTTCCTATTGTGAGGGCAAATGTGGCATTTCATAAATATAGTTACGTATTCCTAGAAACCCAAAATTCGCTTGTCAGCAGTGGAAAGAGGCGTTACCTGTTGTGCAGCATTGTAAGTTTTTCAACATTGCACTATGAGCTGAAAGCATTTTCTTGCGATTTCCTTATTGATGTTTGATCTGACTGCTTGTAACTCTTTCACAGAAGGGATAAAAACGTTACCAGTCAGTGAGACTGGAACTGCGAACCGTAAAAGACGCTGTTTCACAGGTCAGCACGTTACCACAGAGCTGGCGAGGAGGTATGACTCTCAGCTTCCTATTGTGAGGGCAAATGTGGCATTTCATAAATATAGTTACGTATTCCTAGAAACCCAAAATTCGCTTGTCAGCAGTGGAAAGAGGCGTTACCTGTTGTGCAGCATTGTAAGTTTTTCAACATTGCACTATGAGCTGAAAGCATTTTCTTGCGATTTCCTTATTGATGTTTGATCTGACTGCTTGTAACTCTTTCACAGAAGGGATAAAAACGTTACCAGTCAGTGAGACTGGAACTGCGAACCGTAAAAGACGCTGTTTCACAGGTCAGCACGTTACCACAGAGCTGGCGAGGAGGTATGGGTGTTAGCTTCCTATTACGAGGGCAATAGTAACTAGAACTCGTAAACCGCTATTTGAAGGTCGAGATTAGTTGCGGTTTCCACCTGCAACGACTTTCCTGGGCTGAAAACCGTAAATTTTCAATCTTTTGTTACCCTTCAAGCGATAATAACTCAGATTATTCAATGGAAATGACAGGTAAAATCAAGTGAACTTTGAGCCTTAATTCCGTGCACACCAGGAAGTAACTCGTCTATCACAGAGTTGCCAAACATACGTTGCCTTGTTGCCAAATCTCAGTTACAGTACCAGCAGGAAGAAGACGAACCGATGTGATCCTACAGCGGTCTGGGAAGTGACCATAGCTGGTGTCTCCAAGTCGCGGCTGCTACGGCCTGGAATACGGAATGCGTCTGATTCGCTTTCTGCAACTAGGTTTAGGGACTGGAGCGTAGTTACTAATAATACTCAGAACTGACTGCAAACTGAGCATCATAAATCAGTAACTCTCATTGTTGTTTTTATATTTCTTTCGTAAGTGTACTCAAAACGAAGAAAGTCATTCACAGGCGTTTTCGTGCCTCGCCGATAGCCGAGCACAACATACAAATAAAAATAAAAAAGAATGTGTGTGTGTGTGTGTGTGTGTGTGTGTGTCTGTGTGTGTGTGTGTGTGAGAGAGAGAGAGAGAGAGAGAGAGAGAGAGAAATAAAAAGCAATGAGAGAGAGTGTAAAAAATTGTTGTTAAGAAATTGAATCATGGTATTTAAAGAAATCTTTCATTAAAATGACACGTTCCACATCATTACGAAATGTCGTATTCATGATCTATGGAACAAGAGTTAATCTAATGTAATCTAATGTAATCTTCTCACATCATATTGATGATTAGCCATGAAAAGTCATGAATTTCCGAAATTTTTGCCAATACCAGTAACCAAATCTAAACTTGACAATAAAAGACGACAATTTTTGTAATAAACCGTGACACCTATCAAGACCCTTTCGTCCCTGTTATCTAACCACGAAAGATGTCTGATATACCTCCATTCTGAAGTAACAAAGTGTGCATGCATTTAAAGATGAAGTGCATGATGTGAAGTTCTGTGACGGAGATACGAACCCAACACGTAATCCGATTGTTAACTAAGAAAAATCAAATGTTACGTATCGGTTTTTCTTACGAGCCGCTAGGTGTCTGAATCTAAAATAAGGATACAAACTTTTGTGCCTAAGCGACAATCGAACTGCACACCTACCGTGCATCCACGAATATAGCTTAAGTATCAGTTGCCTACTCATGAACAGTAAGATGTGTGCGTGTTTGACCAGAAATAACGACACCTGTTGCGATTGTTGGCAACACATGAACAGACATTGAAATTGCGCGTTAATTTTCACTAGCAGGTGGGTGTGCACTTGATAAAGCTAGAAATGACATTATGAATATTTTTGTACTGGATCAGGTTTCAGACCCACATACTTACCTTTGGAGGAGACCTAGAGAAGATTGCAGTCTTGGGAAAAGGAACGAAATGACTGAACTACTGTTCCGAGAGAGTCAGATCCTCGAAAGACGAGATACGAATTCGAATCACAGTTCAGCACCAAATGTTTAAACGTCTCTAGTTCAATCAAGTACAAGTAAAATAACAGCCCTGTCCCTTTAAATGGCTATCGGTTCATCAAATAAAATAAAATTTTCTTATGTAAGTAAGCTTACTGGCGACTGTATTTCTGGTTACCATGACTTCCGCTGTGCCATTTCCCAACGTAAACCGGCTCTGCCTAGTTGGTAATGAAGGAACGTGATGTTTAATGCGGATTCTGGATTATAACGTCTTTCTCTTGAGGTTACCAGAGGTAAAATAAATCTGTTTGTGCCTCTTAAAAGTAAATGCCTGAACCCACGCATTGCACCTGTGATAGTTCGTTCCACCAGACCATTGTGGCCACATTACCCAGCCCCAGGAGTGTGCTGTAACGGATGATGTGCTTAGCTTACAAAATTAGTCACCGGTGGAAAAAATGCGAGTCTATTAAATGGTCAAGTAGAAGCAAGCTTCTGACGCAGAGATTATGCTATTCTCATGTCAGCAGGATGTAAAGACTCTTCTAGGCATCATAGGCTGGATGTGAAGCCATTTTGATTTTTCACAAATTCAACAAATTTCTTAGTTCGAGAAAATCCACTGTGAAGCGTGAGTCATTACTCCTCGTCAGCTCTGTGGTAACGTGCTGACCTGTGAAACAGCGTCTTTTACGGTTCGCAGTTCCAGTCTCACTGACTGGTAACGTTTTTATCCCTTCTGTGAAAGAGTTACAAGCAGTCAGATCAAACATCAATAAGGAAATCGCAAGAAAATGCTTTCAGCTCATAGTGCAATGTTGAAAAACTTACAATGCTGCACAACAGGTAACGCCTCTTTCCACTGCTGACAAGCGAATTTTGGGTTTCTAGGAATACGTAACTATATTTATGAAATGCCACATTTGCCCTCACAATAGGAAGCTGAGAGTCATACCTCCTCGCCAGCTCTGTGGTAACGTGCTGACCTGTGAAACAGCGTCTTTTACGGTTCGCAGTTCCAGTCTCACTGACTGGTAACGTTTTTATCCCTTCTGTGAAAGAGTTACAAGCAGTCAGATCAAACATCAATAAGGAAATCGCAAGAAAATGCTTTCAGCTCATAGTGCAATGTTGAAAAACTTACAATGCTGCACAACAGGTAACGCCTCTTTCCACTGCTGACAAGCGAATTTTGGGTTTCTAGGAATACGTAACTATATTTATGAAATGCCACATTTGCCCTCACAATAGGAAGCTGAGAGTCATACCTCCTCGCCAGCTCTGTGGTAACGTGCTGACCTGTGAAACAGCGTCTTTTACGGTTCGCAGTTCCAGTCTCACTGACTGGTAACGTTTTTATCCCTTCTGTGAAAGAGTTACAAGCAGTCAGATCAAACATCAATAAGGAAATCGCAAGAAAATGCTTTCAGCTCATAGTGCAATGTTGAAAAACTTACAATGCTGCACAACAGGTAACGCCTCTTTCCACTGCTGACAAGCGAATTTTGGGTTTCTAGGAATACGTAACTATATTTATGAAATGCCACATTTGCCCTCACAATAGGAAGCTGAGAGTCATACCTCCTCGCCAGCTCTGTGGTAACGTGCTGAATGTGGTGTCACCGCTAGACACCACACTTGCAAGGTGGTAACTTAAATCGGCCGCGGTCCTGTAGTACATGTCGGACCCGCGTGTCGCCACAGTGTAATCGCAATCCTAGCGCCACCACATGGCAGGTCACAAGACACGGACATGACCTCGCCCCAGTTGTACGGACGACATAGCTTGCGACCAGACCTACCAAGTCTTCCTCTCATTTGCCGAGAGACTGATAGAATAGCCTTCAGCTTATTCCATAGCTACTATTTAGCAAGGCGCCATTTGTATAAGTGCTTATAGCTTACTACTATTCAAGAGATGTATTCCAACAAGAGAATAAAGTTAAGTATATTATTCCAGCTACGTACTTTTCTTCTTATTCATTAATAAGTCTCATGTTCCAGAACTTCAAGCCCGTCTGCGTTAGTTTAGCGTGCACTTTCAGCCACTTCGATCTACAAGGTGTTGGCCCAGCTGCCGACACATCACTGACCTGTGAAACAGCGTCTTTTACGGTTCGCAGTTCCAGTCTCACTGACTGGTAACGTTTTTATCCCTTCTGTGAAAGAGTTACAAGCAGTCAGATCAAACATCAATAAGGAAATCGCAAGAAAATGCTTTCAGTTCATAGTGCAATGTTGAAAAACTTACAATGCTGCACAACAGGTAACGCCTCTTTCCACTGCTGACAAGCGAATTTTGGGTTTCTAGGAATACGTAACTATATTTATGAAATGCCACATTTGCATCCCTCTTGAGTATGACACAGCATACCAATTAAACACAGACCCAATCAAAATCTAAGTGAGTAGTATTTTACTAATTCGTGTCGATAGAGGCATGCTTGTGTACAGATACTTTCGTCGTAAGGTTATCATGGTTAGTTTTATTTCATTTCTTATAATACAGTGCACAATTTTCGTAAGGTTTCCTTTAGTGTTGTTAAAACAATAGTAAACATGAGAGAGACATTAATCATCAACGATATATGCGAATTCTCTGATGTTACCTATGACAGTCTGACAATGCACATGCAGTTTATTGATTACATGCATGTAGAAAACTTGTTCTGAGTTAAAGCTGTCAAACAAAGTTTGAAGAAGACTAAAATATCACTACCACACGACGGCTAATGTAGAAAATACTTTTCTGACATATTATGGCACGATGCGCTCTCCCTGCACATCTTCGAGATGCATCTGCTGCCTGCTGTCTAACTACTGTGACATTTTGCTCTATTCAGGTTTAATAGTCCTTTTTCCACATGCGACTACTTTGGGTTGAGAAGTGAAGGGAATTATGTTCAAAGTTCCATTAGATTGATAACTTCAGCAGAGAGTAGAATTGCGTTTTAAAAAATGTAGCACTGAATGTATTCGAACTCGCGACATCTTATCTATGCTACAAGCTGACACGTAGCTACAACAGCTCCAGAGCTCGGCAACTATTCCTCCAGAACTTTTGGATTCCACAGCACTGTGAGATTATGCATATGGCCAGGTCTTGACTTCTGAGAGACAAACAGTTACAGCTTTTCTTTTGGACTGAACGACGTTTTCTAGTAACAGATAGCGCAATAGAATAGCTCAAGTGGAAAGGAACACTTCCTATTTAAACTTCTGCATCCTACACTGTTGGCAGTTGTGTGTAGGTGGCAGTTACGTGATTTTATTTCTGTGATTACAAAATAGTCGAATGTATGCACTGGGTAGGCGAGGCAGCTAGTTCATGGTGATTCGGTCAACCAAGTAAATGAATTTACTGAACATGCTGCAAATTACTACAGGGAGCCTGTGTGTCAGAATTTTCATCCAGTGTGGCGCAACTGCGTTACGATAGAAAAATAACTCGCAGAGAAGAGGATTTCGTGGTCTGTCGGACGGATGGTAGGTTGTTATACCTATGGTCTGGGTTCGATTCCCACTTCTGTCAATGATTTTAGATAGGGAGAGACAGATTCCATTCTCTCCTGGCTACAACAAGTGAAGGAGATATAATGGCTGCGTGGTCTGGAAATTCACATTAAAGATGATATTCCTTCTTTACCAAGTAGACGGTAGGTTGAACCACAATAAAGTCTGGAGTGGCGACATGTAGAAACTCTATCACCAGTAACCTTTCTTATACTAGTTATTTATTTCAAGTGACGACACTTATTCCATCTTTTATTTGAGCTTCTGTATGTCGATAAAATTGGTTCTGAACTGGGAATGCAACTCAGACCGCCCTTAACGCGGAATTTGGTCCCTTCGTGGCAATACAGCTCGGCTACAATTTGTTGTTTGTTCAAAACTGCAGATTCCTCAACACCTTCACATATTACGCGTGAATGGGATCGAATCCTGGCCCGGAACTAAAGATTTAATTATGTATTATCAATCTCTAGCATGAGAACACCTATCTGTTGGTGGATAATAATTTCGATTTTTAATGTATTTTCATTCGCTGTCAACACTAACGATATCTGACGTTTTTAATTCCCAGTGAGACACAGAACTATTTGCGAGATGACTGTAAGTTCAAGATGCTATTCTGAGCAGCTGGTGGAGAAAAATTCGGTAGCTGACGTCTCTTTGTGTGTAGTCAACAACGATATGTGTGTGGCTCTATTCCCAGTGAGCGCTGAACTCTTCGTCATATTATTTCAGTTCAAACATGCTCACATGTCACTGCTGGTGCAACAAGCCCATATTTAACGTTCGTTTTCTCTAGAATATAACAGCGATAGGTGCCGGGTTGGAGTCCTGGGAAGGAAAAAATTAATGTTTCGTCTCGTCATTTCAGTTAAAACATCTAGCTACTGCCGCGAAATTCCGATATGTCACATTTGACTGTGCTTCGATAGCAATCCGATTAGGTTCCGGGTTCGAATCCGTGTCCAACACACAGCTTTACCTCACGGCATTTCAAGTAAGTTACTTGTGAAGAAGCAATATTTAACATCTCTCGTAGTTCGTTAACAGGGACAATAGATGCTGGGTAGGAATTCGCGTCTGTTAAAAATGTTTGCGTTATGCAATTTAAAGTTGATATTTGCTAACTGATACTGTCTAAATTCGAGGTATATCACTCTCTGTATGCCTAATCAGGAATGACTGTTAGTTTCCGTCAGTCACGAAATCTTTGCTTAGTCTGCATGAGAACAAGACGGCTCGTCGTGTCATTTAATGTTCATACATATTCTCAACTAGCTGCTCGTGAATAACTTAAATTTTTAATGTCATTTTGTGTTAAATAGTTCAAATGGTTCATATGGCAAGCCGGCCGGAGTGGCCGTGCGGTTCTGGGCGCTACAGTCTGGAACCGCGCGACCGCTACGGTCGCAGGTTCGAGTCCTGTCTCGGACATGGTGTGTCTGAGGTCCTTAGGCTAGTTAGGTTTAAGTAGTGCTAAGTTCTAGCGGACTGATAACCTCAGAAGTTAAGTCTCATAGTGCTCAGAGCCATTAGAACCATTTCTGAAGTATACGAGTATTTACGAACAGTACAAGCAGGATTGCAGCGAACTGATCACTTAGTGCAACATGGAGTACCTGTGTAATTAGTCATTCCAGCTGCATATCTGAGGGTAAGATTTGTTAAGCATTTCATTGCAGAATTAATGTAATATCCGCACGATAATCTCTGCAGTCATACTTTATTAGGAGCCCGCGATTGGAGTACCATGTTCGTTAAATCGGATTACTCAAGCTGAGGCCAAATAAAGACAAGCGACGACGCCACAACACTATCTTTACTTAAGTAGGTAGTCAGCGCTAAAGTATGTGCGCCACCATTAACGTTACTGTAAGCAGTTTGACAACGTAACACCACCACAACTACTGACAACCTGAACCATTATCACGCAGTTGTGACAAATGGTTCAAATGGCTCTGAGCACTATGGGACTCAACATCTGTGGTCATAAGTCCCCTAGAACTTAGAACTACTGAAACCTAACTAACCTAAGGACATCACACACATCCATGCCCGAGGCAGGATTCGAACCTGCGACCGTAGCAGTCGCGCGGTTCCTGACTGAGCGCCTAGAACGCAGTTGTGACTCTCAGTGATTACAGGTTACTGATGTTTGTCAAGAATAGCGGAAAGCGCCTCTGAAGTTCCATTTGCATTACGACTAGCACGTGGCCGGCCGCGGTGGTCTAGCGGTTCTAGGCGCTCAGTCCGGAACCGCGCGACTGCTACGGTCGCAGGTTCGAATCCTGACTCGGGCATGGATGTGTGTGATGTCCTTAGGTTACTTAGGTTTAAGTAGTTCTAAGTTCTAGGGGACTGATGACCACAGATGTTAAGTCCAATAGTGCTCAGAACCATTTGAACCATTTGACTAGGACGGAGAGAATGCTAAATAACAGTAATAGGTCACCCAGCGAAGAGTAGAGTCCACGTATTGTCTGAAGTTCTTGCAGTTTGATATAATGCAGTTCCCGATAGTTTCACACTAACGGGTTCTTTTGGCTATCGAAATACTCATATGGGAATCATAAAAGTGGAATTGCTAGATCACCCAACTACCTTAATAACACCTCATTCTGGATTGAATACGACTCGGAAAGCGACGTTAATTTGACGTTTTCATCCATCTCCTGACGTCTCACTGAATGAAGTCTGAAGTGCACGCACAGTTGTGTTGCCTGCCGCAAGGATTCTGTGAAGTGTTGTGGCAGCTGGCAGTCATTGCTGAATACACACATGTGCAAATAACCTCACTGCTCTAGCGGAACTCGTCTTTGTTGCATTTTTTCCATACGGTAATTAGCACAATAACATAAGGCTTGTTCTGCTGAAGGACTTTATGCCCACAAGTCCTTAAATAATAATCTCCTAGCGGGAGGAATAAATACATGAAAGGAAACAGACTGTTGGACGAAAGAATGGACAGCTCCCTGCTTTTGGCGTTTCCGATAGCGCCTACGATAAGAATCTGGTGTCATATTATGCTTCAGAACTCTAAACTGTTTATTTTTTTACTTCATACTAAAACAAAAGTTGTGATATGAGACGAGGAAATGACTTATATGCTTCTCAGGAACTTTAGTTTTTCGTGTTTATTTTCTCACTTCATATTAAAACAAGGGCGTTAATATGAGAAGAGGAAATGAAATATACGCTTCCAAGACATAATATTTCCTTGTGTGCTGTTACTGCAAACATGAAAGCCCTGCAGTTAATTTTTGTATGTTGGATAAGTTTTGATATCACCTCACATTCCTTTGTGACAAGGTTCCTATTGTCTTGGGATTCAAATAGAGTGGACGTTTCATCACTGGTTAATATTCTGATGACTAATGACATGATACCCGTTGCAATTGCTCCATGGCACCTGTGAGTAGAGTCTCACGTTGGTTACTATAAGAACACGCAGGCAGTGATATCCGCTCACTGGAGTCAGAGCCAAGGTGATTTCTTTCTGTTTAGGGCGAAGCGTCTGCTGCAGCGTCCACGCTCAGCCAACATAAACAAATCGCGGCGGCATTGGGCACTGCTAATCGCTGCACTTGTCGCGAGCCTCGACAACAAGAGCGCACTGTCTCTGCTAACGATACTATGGAGTTAATAGATCTTACTTAACGGAATACGCAGGACGTGGGATGGGTAAAAATTCAGTTTGTAGCTTCCCATCGCATTAAAATACTTTACAGTCATATTTGATGCAATATTTATTGTTGGTTGTCTCTCTAATGTTAATAGTATTGATTCACATCGTGCGTTAACACCAAAACACACACACACACACACAAACACAAACAGTCATTGATTCCTGTGAGGGTGACAACTACTGTGTGTTGAACAACACATGCACCAGTCAGTTCCTCAGTTGGCGTCGAGTGGATGAGATTTTTCAATTACCTTGCACTGCAAGAATTGTAAGGAGGGGACTGAAAGTAAATGGACTTGATGTATGCTAAAGGGCTGCGACAAAGCAAAGCTTGACCGATTATCAGATAACTGTCCACATGGGCTTTGTGGACGAGTATACTTTTAGTAACCAACCCACCCACGATCATTACGTAAGATTTCTCGAGGGCGTAGGGAAATTGATTTCATTAAGTCGTCGACAGTGTAGCGTGATGGTTTACTTCCCACCATACGTTTTCTATATTCGTCCAAAGGTCGCTTGCATTTGTAGGGACACATGGCAATGACCTTGTTACCTCTGCCCACATATTCTCTATCTGGTTGATGTTCGGTGATCGTGGAACAAACGGCTACAGCTTCATCCTCTCTTGGCCCTGAAACCAATCTCGCACTGCTCTACTATGATGGATGGGTCTCTGCTCCTGTAAATACATTGTTATGTCGTTAGTTGATATATTTATATTTAAATAACGTATTTGTAATAAGCACAGTGTTTAAGAATTCATTCCCTGTCATAGATAAGTGATCTGGATTCAACAGTCCGATTAAGAATGTGGTTCACCCAGTCTATCATATGATGAGCGCCGTAGTCGGATAGCCACATTAAGACTGACTGGCTGAATCCGATTAGGACGATCTTGTATCGAAATGAAATTACAGAAATCGGATAATTTGAACGTCTGTATTGCAACAATGCTGCGCACATAAATTCCTATGATGGGGTAACAGCTAGCAACTGTCTAAGAAAAAGTGAGAAATATGTCTACTAGCAGCAATGTAACGTAATTATAAACCATGTTTATGTGATGGAAATACTGAATCGAACAACACACATCTATTTCAGTGGAGGGAAGATACACCATATCGGATTTGCTGATGACATAATGACAATAATAATAATAATAAAAATCCCGTGTGGCCGATAGGGGAAACCCTCCCCCATATGGATGGTACCGTGGAAATCAAATACTTGTGGTGAACCAAATACTAACACAATCCTGAACGGCTACTCAATCCGTTGAACCCAAAATCCAGACACATCTGAGTGAAAATCACCGCTACTCTGGTCACCGTCTGTTAGCTCAATGAGCTTGGCTGAAAATATTTGCTTCCAAAGGCTTCAACACCCTCTGGTCCTGTCCGGTCCTGGTATCACCCAGGCCAAACCAATGAAACACAAGAAAACATGAACTATGCAAGCAAAGGTAACTTTATCCCAGGTGGTACACAACCTGGCCACCGATAGGCGGCAGTTGGATTTTCGCACTCTGGGGAGTCCAGGTTAGCACGGCAGAGAATATCGAAGATCTCTGGTAAATTTCCCTACAAGCAGAAAACATTCATTTGAAAACTAAACATCGATACATTGATCCAAACAAGAAACCTAAATAATCTCACAAAAGAAATCGTCCGCCAAAAAATTCTCATCCTTGCTCTTCAAGAACCACGATTAATTGACAATTAAAACTTGCATTACGGAAACCATGGCATCTTCAAAATACAACAAAAGGTAGCGAAACTCGCACCAATCCTCGGCATTGCATTTCTCGAACACAGATCTAACAACTCTGTCGAAGAAATCACACCCATCAACAATCGAGTTATGACTATGCTCATTCAGAGCCCCTATAAAAAATATACACTCATAAATGCACATGCCCCCACCAAGATCGAAAATAAGGAAAACACCGAAAATGTCGAAAAATTGTGGAACACACTCGAAAATACTATGAGCAAAATTTACCAAGATGACGTGAAAATACTAATGGGAGGCTTCAACACTCTATTTGGGACAGAAAAAACCTGTAGAAAAATCATTGGTACAAATTCAACACACCGAAACGCTTAGACCAACAGCACACGTCTGACTGACATTTGCCAACAATTCAACCACAAAAGAATGTCTTCCCACTTAGGAAGTAGCCTGTTCCCAAGAAACATGTTGGGCTACCAGGTGCAAGCTGCTTTCGTTCGCCTTTCGAGACTCGCTGAAAGCCAGATTTTTAATTCTTTTGTAGCAGAGCTACAAGCAGGCAGATACAAACGCAATAAGGGAATCGTAAGACAACGCGCCTTGCTACTTTCAGTAACCCTTAGTGTCAGAGCGAAAACCTTACGGTACTGCCAAATTCATAATGACGACATATTTTTTGTTGTTGTGAATACATAATTATATCTATGAAATGCCACTTTTCATAATAATAGCGGATGATACAGGAAATGAAGTAAATACGGATCTTTTCGAAGTCAAAAGTCGGTAATGTCCTACTAATTCGTGTTAAAATACGCTCAATCGTCTCACAGATACTTAATGCTTTATTAAGATAGTCTGCCGTCGTGATGTTTCTGTAGTAAGCTGAATTTATTTTGTATTAGTACAGTGAATATTTTAATTGGATTTTCCGATAGTTTACTAAACGCAACAGTAATCATCAATGAGAAATTAATCAGCAAAAGAATTTTCTTTCACGATATCTAAAACGATCTGACAATGCTAAAGTTGTTTACAAATTCTACGCCAGTAGAAACCTACTGGTTTCAACGATATAATTATACCAGAGTAGTTTTAAGAGTATTTTCGTCTAGAAATGAATTGCGTCGACGGTTGATCGATCAAGAGCGGGAAAGGTAAAACTTAACGAATATATGACGAGAGGGACAAGTGCTTGAGAGAGGACTTCTCTATCAATACAAGTGCCTGAGAGACGACTTTAATTTCAGTCTCCTGGATAGTTTTGTTTCTCAAATCAAGAAGTGCGTTATCATGTAGTAGAACATGTGATGTAGTTGTGTTGCTCGATTTTCTTACGCTGAGACCGAAAGGTGTCTCAGTTGTTGGCAACAAATTCCAGCTGTGTTTTGGTAGAATTCGTAGCCCAAAACTCACTTTTGGAGCTATCAGATGTAAAATATTATGTTCACACTACTCTTTGCTCGAGTTTATGTCTTTTGGAGGGGCTCAGCCTTTCATTTCTTCTTAGGAAGTTAATGATAAAGGCATCATAACACGTCACCAGTTACAGTACTGCATACGAATGCTCAATGAGCGACCTGATGACGTTCAATAATAGTCACTCCGTTGATTTTTGTTGTTTCGAATTAGAGCATGTAGTACTCGTACACCAGACTTCTGAACTTTGCCTGTTGAATGCAAATGTCGCATGATGGTAAAATGGTAATCTATCACATATATCAGTAGTCGAGACTTGCTTAATGTGGAAAATCATTGATACCAGAACGATCTTTGTTGAAACAAGAATATCTTGTTCTGGCGTATTTTTCCCAAAAGCACTCGCTCCACACACAATTCAAATCTTTCTAGCTGCCTCCTCTGCATTCACCCCTCTGTTATACCAAAAGTAAACGTTGTGTTGTAGATGTTACACCTATTTCCACTTGCGACTCAATTTTACAATGCTTAACTGTAGTTCATGATTCTCAAGTATGCAAAATCCAATGCTTAACTGCAAGATGATAACTAGAACTTCAAATTCGAAAATGACAGTTGATACATACACTGACAGCGTCGCACCGCGTTCACCTGAGCGGTGCCGGATTTCAGGCGGCGGGTGGCGCCTGGCCGGTGGCCGGTAGCCGCTGCAGCGCGAGGAAACGCTCGAGCGTAAGCTGTTATGATCGCGACGCAGCCACGAGCTGTCCTGCGGAATTGTTTCTGGAATACTTGTTATTGCTGGTGGGTAGAATGTTAAGCGAATTATCTTTGATGTTCAGTCAGACTCATAACTTTAGACCGACTGTGGAAAAAAAAAAAAACACAGTTGGACGCGAACAGGCGACTATAAGCTTAGAACGCACGACGCTTGCCAATAGACCACGGGCTCACATAGTCCGACAACGTCTCGGAAGTAGATAATACTTCCTCCTAACACTTCCGCATCTTACAGTGTTGCCAGATTGTGCATATGGCCGGACTTAGAGTTGTCAGGGGCGGTCAGTTTTATTGGCCACCTTAAGTGAATGACTCGGACTTAGTCTCTGTGGCGGCCGGCCGGCGGTCAGTTTTATTGTCTAAGACTGTACATTAAAATATATATATAAGAATATATGTATGTTTGTATTTTGCGAACATCGCTACGTAATACTGGTTTCCTTCTAACCGTAGGCCTACCGGTAGGGGTTGTTGGCGACTCCCGAGATGGGCCAGCAACTGCCTCTTCACTCATTTTGATAATATTTAGCACAACTGCACAATAAAACACGCAGAACAGTACAGCGCAAAACAATAACGAAGCAGACGACAATGGCTACCTTGTACAACACAGTGAGCTACGTAATGTTGGCAGCAGTCGAAACTGCGTGCCTACCGAAGCCTCCCGACGTTTGCCGACTTCTACCGATTCAGGACTAGGAAGAGGTCTGCCATCTATAAGTTTACACACTGTACAGTAGCTGCGACCAGGAGCTACAGAATGGCTAGCTTTCGAACCATCCTGGTTCATCCTCCAATAGTGGGTATTTACAGGCACTTTGTAAAGGGCAAGCCAGGCCTCCACCGACAGCACATCGGGACTTGTTCAACAATGTTTTATCAGTAATCGGCACACAGCGCATAAACCGTCACTGTTTATAACGTACCACACAGGTGTAGGGGAAGTCGAGACGAAATATTTCATATGTTATGCAACACTTGTGGTCTATCAAGCCGGAAAACAACCTCAACTAGGCCGCGTCGCGCTGGATTCTCACTATCCTATCGTACTTCTACGCTACTGGCCATTAAAATTGCTACACCAAGAAGAAATGCAGATGATAAACGGGTATTCATTGGACAAATTTATTATACTTAAACGGACATGTGATTACTATTTTCGCGGTGGCCGAGCGGTTCTAGGCGCTTCAGTCCGGAACCGCGCGACTGCTACGGTCGCAGGTTCGAATCCTGCCTGGGCATGGATGTGTGTGAGGTCCTTAGGTTAATTAGGTTTAAGTAGTTCTAACTTCTAGGGGGCTGATGACCTCAGATGTTAAGTCCCATATTGCTCAGAGCCATTTGAACCATTTGATTACATTTTCACGCAATTTGGATACATAGATCTTGAGAAATCAGTACCCAGAACAACCACCTCGGGCCGTAATAACGGCCATGATACGCGTCAAACAGAGCTTGGATGGCGTGTACAGGTACAGCTGCCCATGCAGCTTCAATACGATACCACAGTTAATCAAGAGTAGTGACTGGCGTATTGTGACGAGCCAGTTGCTCGGCCACCACTGACCAGACGTTTTCAATTGGTGAGAGATCTGGAGAATGTGCTGGCCAAGGCAGCAGTCGAACATTTTCTGTATCCAGAAAGGTCCGTACAGGACCAGCAACATGCGGTTGTGCATTATCCTGCTGAAATGTGGGGTTTCGCAGGGATCGAATGTAGAGCCACGGGTCGTAACACATCTGAAATGTATCTTCCACTGTTCAAAGTGCCGTCAATGCGAACAAGAGGTGACCGAGAGGTGTAACCAATGGCACACCATACCATCACACCGGGTGATACGACAGTATGGCGATGTCGAATACACGCTCCCAATGTGCGTTCACCGCGATGTCGCCAAACACGGATGCGACCATCATGATGCTGTAAACAGAACCTAGATTCATCCAAAAAAATGACGTTTTGCCATTCGTGCACCCAGGTTCGTCGTTGAGTACACCATCGCAGGCGCTCCTGTCTGTGATGCAGCGTCAAGGGTAACCGCAGCTATGGTCTCCGAGCTGATAGTCCATGTTGCTGCCAACGTCGTCGAACTGTTCGTGCAGATGGTTGTTGTCTTGCAAACGTCCCCATCTGTTGACTCAGGGATCGAGACGTGGCTGCACGATCCGCTAAAGCCATGCGGATAAGATGCCTGTCATCTCGACTGCTAGTGATACGACGCCGTTGGGATCCAACACGGCGTTGCGTATTACACTCCTGAACGCACTGAATCCATATTCTGCTAACAGTCATTGGATCTCGACCAACGCGAGCAGCAATGTCGGAAAAGTCATGGTACGCATTTCTCCTCCTTACACGAGGCATCACAACAACGTTTCACCAGGCAACGCCGGTCAACCGCTGTTTGTGTGTGAGAAATCGGTTGGAAACTTTCTTCTTCTCAGTACGTTGTAGGTGTCGCCACCGGCGCCAACCTTGTGCGAATGCTAATCGTTTGCATATCACAGCATCTTATTCATGTCGGTTGAATTTCGTATCTGTAGCACGTCATCTTCGTGGTGTAGCAATTTTAATGACCAGTAGTGTACTTCACCGGCTTCGTCAGTCTTAGCGTTTCAACTTCATTGCTTTCCTCCGATAACATGGTACACGCGCTCTTTTCTTGCACTTATAAATTGTGGAACTGATGTCTATGTAAGTTTTACATAAAAATTCTGTGAATTTTAATGTTGTTGTGGTCTCCAGTTCAGAGTTTGGTTTGATGCAGCTAGCCATGCTACTCTATCTTCTGCAAGCTACTTGATCTCAGAGTAATTACTGCAACCTGCAGCCTTCTGAAGCTGCTTAGTGTATTCATCTCTTGGTCTCCCTCTACTATTTTTACCCACCACGCTTCACTCCAATACTTAACTGGTGATCCCTTGATGCCTCGGTACGTGTCCTACCAACCGATCTCTTCTTCTAGCCAACTTCTGCCACAAATTCCTCTTCTCCCCACTTCTGTCCAGCATCTCCGCATTAGTTACGTGATCTACCGATCTAATCTTCAGCCTTCTTCTGTAGCACTGCATTTCGAAAGCTTCTTTTCTCGTCTTGTCTAAGCTGTTTATCGTCCATGTTTCACTTCCATACATGCCTACACTCCGTACAAATACTTTTAGGAAAGACTTCCTGACACTTAAATCAATACTCGATGTTATAAATTTCTCTTCCTGAGAAACGCATTCCTTCCCATAGCCAATCTACATTTTATATCCTCTCTAGTTCGACCATCATCACTGATTTTGCTTCCCAGATATCAAAACTCATCTACTACTTTAAGTGCCTCATTTCCTAATCTAAATCCCTCAGTATCCCCTGATTTAATTCGGCTACATTCCATTACCCTCGTTTTGATTTTTTTTTATGTTCATGTTATATCCTCCTTTCAACACACTGTCCATTGTCTTTAACTGCTCTTCCAGGTCCTTTGCTGTCTCTGACAGAATTTCACCTCAAAGAGAGGCGCTTTGCATCGCGGTGCAGCTTGCTATCCAGGTTTCGAGAGGGTGCCTTTCTGGATGAGGTATGGAATATTTTGCTTCCCCCTACTTATACCTCCCGAGGAGATCACGAATGTAAAATTAGAGAGATTCGAGCGCGCACGGATGCTTTCCGTCAGTCGTTCTTCCCGCGAACCATACGCGACTGGAACAGGAAAGGGAGGTAATGACAGTGGCACGTAAAGTGCCCTCCGCCACACAGCGTCGGGTGGCTTGCGGAGTATAAATGTAGATGTAGATGTACATCACATTTACCGTTTTTTGTGCGATTCGAATAGTTCTTTCGTGGTGGGTATTTTCTTTCTTTTGTCTTAGTACATTAGAAATCCCGAGCGATGCTGCTCAGGTGGCTATTTGAGATTGTTTACCGGCTTTAGAAACCAAAATGTCTTATACCAAATTGTTCGTCTTGCACTACATTGTTCGCACCCTGTATGTATACAGGCTGTTTCAC
The DNA here is from genome assembly GCF_023898315.1 of Schistocerca nitens. Lineage (NCBI taxonomy): Eukaryota > Metazoa > Arthropoda > Insecta > Orthoptera > Acrididae > Schistocerca > Schistocerca nitens. The sequence continues at coordinate 79,057,827 of NC_064621.1, read as the reverse complement.
AATTCCTATTACAAGTTTCTCCCGCTTCACGGTACGCACACAAACTGAGTTTAATGCGCCATACCATCTCCGTCCGACCACGACAACGGGAGTAAGAAACATGCGTTCGCCATTAGGAGGGTGGAATGAACTGCTCCACTGACGCTTCGCACTCTCGACTTTGAAAAGAAGAGAACTCGACGACGAGCAGGCCTACCCGGAACAGTGCCCTCGCCACGCTCTGCTGTAGAGCAGTCATAGTCTCTCCTGTGTGCATACCACGAAGTGGGAGGTCTCAAAGTGATCCGACGATCAAAGTTTTTTCACAACCAAACGGTACGTTTCCGTACGTGGGTTGCTCATAGAAACTTTGTCCTAAGGCCACTACACGAACCCTAGATACACTGATGAGCCAAAACATTAAGACCTTCAGCATAATAGCTTATTTGTCCGTCTTTGGAACGAAATACATCACTGATTCTGCATATCAGGGGCCGACTCTTATTAGGTTTGTGGAGATATGTGGCATTAGACGTCTGTGCACACGTCATTTAATTCACGTCAATAACGAGCCGAGCCGCTGTCCGCCCTGGTAGCTGAGTGGTCGGCACGGTATCTCAGCGTGTTCGGTCAGAGGGTTAGCTGCCCTTTGTAATAAAAAAACTGAGGTTTTTGGATCAACGACGAATTGAAACGGGTGTCTTACGACGTCCGACCCGAGCAGATGCAACAAACGAAAGCGAACAAAATGAGATTAAAAAAAAGTGATCAACGCGACGGAATGTCAATCCTAGGGGCCCGGGATCGATTCCGGGCTGGGTCGGAAATTTTCTCTGCGTAGAGACTGGGTATTGTGTTGTCCTAATCATCATCATTTCATCCCCATCAGCGCGCAAGTCGCCGAAGTGGCGAAGTGTCTACCCCTAAGTAGGCCCTAGTCACACGACATTTATTTATTTATTTATTGCGAGCCTTTGATTTTTGTACGTAGTGATGGCACCCGACAGCGACCCAGATGACTTCCATAGGATTTACAGCAGACGAATTTGACTGGCGAGACATTAACGTGTGATGAATACTCAGTATTGTAGAACACTCAGTATAATGTCGTTACTGAAACTAAACTACACTTCTCGAACAATCACTATATACACACAAAAACAAATAACTTGTAGGCGACCATTCATCAAGAGCGTCAGTGAGGTCCGTCGGAGCTGGTCCTAGCTCGGCGAGGAACTGGCTGTACTGCTGCTACACTGGCCTTATGAGGCCGGCGGAGTACTCCAACTTTCCCTGTGCCTGTGAGGCGACCTCTGCAGAAAAAGGTTCGCATTAGTCTCTAGCAAGTTCTGTTTGTTTTGAAGAATTGTTTTCCTCTTGGTTGCGCCTACAAGTGCTTGTGTACGTTATATGGTACACAGGGGTGTCTTGAGTGTAGTCTGCCTGACAGGGGCCGTCTGTGGCAGACGTAATAACGTGAGTTCACTATAATGCTCCTCAAACCACTGTAGGACGGTTCTGGGTATGGGATAAGGACAGTTAAAGCGCTGAAAGATGACGTTGTCGTCGAGGCAGACATAACACATGACACATGATGGTTCGCAGCTGTCAGTGTGTCTTCGAGTACTACCGCAGGTCCCATGCAAGCGCAGGAGAATGTCCCCACAGCGTAATACTGCTCCCAGGAACCTGCGTCCGTGCCGTGCTGCACGTTTCGAGCCGCTGTTCACCTCGATGACGGTGTTTTTGGAGACGACTATGGACCTAATGCAGCAAAACGGACACGTTTCCGTTGATCGACGATCGAATCCCGATGGTCCCGTACCCACTGCAATCGGAACTGACGATGTCGTTGGGTAGACAAGCGAAAACGAATGGGTGGTCTGCCGCGGAGCTCCATGTTCAACAATGTACGATGAACGGTGAGGTCCGAAACACTTGTGCGTACACCAGTGTTGTGCTCTTTCGACAGAGATACCACAGATCCTATCCTACTTTGCGGAGCAGACAAGCATCCGAACCGCACAATATCTGAAGAATTGTGGACGTGCAACCATTTAGTACGTAGTGGTAGTTTCACTGTCTTGCCTGTTTCCGTAGATGCTGACGATAGTAAAACGCGAAGCTTCGCCCAGCTTCGCTGTTTTCGAGATACTCGCTCAAGGTCTCTGCGTAATAATAATCTGTCCTTTGTCAAAGTGGCTTATCTCAATGGCTTTCGTCATTTGCAGCCCATATCTTCGCTAGGGTGGTCCCCATCCCTGTCTGCTCCACTACGTCACGTGCCAGGCGGCATCCAGCATGGCGGTAGGCAGTCGTCATAATGTTTTGGCTCGTCAGTCTACATGTAATACAAAATATGAACCACCCTGTATATAAAAGTTGAAGTTTTTGTGGGTGAAGTTGACGATACCTCCAGAGCCACCCACTACCAATGACTAGTTTTTGCCGGCCGGGGTGGCCGAGCGGTTCTAGGCGCTACAGTTTGGAACCGCGCGACCGCTACGGTCGCAGGTTCGAATCCTGCCTCGGGCATGGATGTGTGTGATGTCCTTAGGTTGGTTAGGTTTAAGTAGTTCTAAGTTCTAGGGGTCTAATGACCTCAGAAGTTAAGTCCCATAGTGCTCAGAGGCATTTTTGTCTAGTTTTTGTGTCTAGCGCTAACCTTCGCTTCCTCGTTGTGCGCTATGTTGTGGACTGGCAAGACAGCCAATCCGCAATGACGGGTAGCCGAAAGGCACGCGTTTAAGCTCACCCAGGCTGGCGTGAGGTCTGGAACAGGTCAGGGATATGAGACTAGCAAAAATAGTACGTATCTGTAGGAATACTTAACTTTAATCCATAATTGGTGAACATCGGTCTGACGGTACATGCATCACAAGATAAATAGCAATTGATAATGGCGCCTTGCTAGGTCGTAGCAAATGACGCAGCTGAAGGCTATGCTAACTATCGTCTCGGCAAAATGAGAGCGTAATTTGCCAGTGAACCATCGCTAGCAAAGTCGACTGTACAACTGGGGCGAGTGCTAGGAAGTCTCTCTAGACCTGCCGTGTGGCGGCGCTCGGTCTGCAATCACTGACAGTGGCGACACGCGGGTCCGACGTATACTAACGGACCGCGGCCGATTTAAAGGCTACCACCTAGCAAGTGTAGTGTCTGGCGGTGACACCACACGCTACAATGGTTCCGCAGTGGTAGCTGTTGGTGGCTGAGGAGATATGAGTGTTTGAAGCGGTCGGCATCACATGGTGGTTGTCACCGAGACATCTTCTGTCTCAATCTCATCAACGTACATTTTCCAGGGAAAAAATTCGAGATTGTTCTACAGTGTTCCCAAGGTTTTATGAACATTCTCGGATGTTAAACAGTGTTTTCGAGTCTTCTTCAGTATTCTAAGATATACTAGAATACAACTTAGGAACTCACATATCGCAGTGATCTGTACACTGGCAAGATTATCTTAACCGATAATTCGTGCAACACAGAAAAAGTGTATCCGTTTATAAAGATAAAATACGTAAGCAAGGAATGGTTGTGTGAGCAAAAAATTTTAGCTACAAAAAAATCAGGTAGCTCAACAAACAAATCAGCGATTACAAGTATGTTACCAAGGGAAGCAAAAATATTTAAATCCTTTGATAGAATGACGAACTAAGACAAAAGGTGTAGACTTCCCTATAGAATTCTTAAATTCGTTCAATAATCCCGGTATGCTCTCACAAAGAAAGTTTCTGATAAACACGACAGTGGGGGAAATATTTTCTGGAAAACAAAAAGGCAACTCCGAATTAATACAACGAATTTCACTCATTTCAACGAAATTAGGATTCATCTTTAAAAGTCTTCAGTTTCTTGTAAGAATGGCGTATAGTGTTACTATTAATAAAGCACAAGGGCAAACATTCCATTATTACACCGTAATTTGAAAAGAACCGTGTTTCTCACACAGACAATTATATGTAGCGTCTTTGTGTGTTGGACAACCACAGAACTTACTCGTCTTTGCACCAGAAAGTAAAACACCTAATCTGGTTTACAAAAGAATATGCTTTGAATAAGTTAGTTGCTACACAAATGAGATGATTAATTGCACATTTTATGCATTTCAGAAAACACATGGTAAAAGATCAAGCGAAGCGGGCAATATCAGTTACTAAGATGTCCGTTGACCACGGTGGCGCTTTACAGAGAAAACGCATTTCCTGTCTCACTCCCACTTATCTTTTTATCTTTATTGCACCAATAATATTTGCACTACAGTGGAAATGGTCCGGTACGTACTATGTGTCTTGTCAGAAAACAAACTTGTTCTATTTACTCGTGCTAACTAACCTAACGACATCACACACATCCATGCCCGAAGCAGGATTGGAACCTGCGACCGTAGCGGTCGCGCAGTTCCAGACTGTAGCACCTAGAACCTCTCGGCCACTCCGGCCGGCTTCCGGCTCTAGTGATGTGCGTTGAGCTGTGTAGAGTCGCTTATGTTCTGTCACTGCTGGTCGCTGAGCATGACATTACGTCATAATTTTGAAAAGGTCGTTGTTATGATCGGTCACTTGAGGCGGAAGGGACGGAAACTTTTTATTATAATAGGTTGGTACGGAGGAAAGAGTGGGATGAGCTGTTGTCTATTGCTTCTTGCATTGTTCGCTATGACTGGTGCTCTTCGGCGAATGGGGCCGCCGTGCGCAGTCTGTGCGGCGGCAGTTTCCCCCCCCCCTCCCCCTCACTTCCCCTCTTCCGGTAGCACTTGTGTCACTTGTTGGTGCGTCCTGTTGGAGGGCTGGCTGCCAGCACGGGGCAAGCCTGTACCCATCCTCTCGTTTATGTTGTTAGGGTGTTTCAGTCTGTCTATGGCTTCTGTGACCTTGTGTTTCACCAAAGCCGGCTGCTTAGTCAGTACGTGGGTTTTGCTAAATTTGATTTCCTTGTCGCACTCTTGCCCGTGTTCCGCCACTACAGATTCGCTGTGCTGCCCCAGACGAATGTAGTGCTAATATGCATCATTCGTATTTGCAGCTCCTTGTATTGGCCGTGTTTGCAGTTAAAATTGTTGGATGAGAGGTCCGCCAGTTACGCAAAACACCTTTTTCTCAGTAACCAAACATGTTTCGGCACCACTGTGCCATCATCAGTGGGTTTTTATTTATTCTTTACATTTGGTGTGCATGAATTGTCTGGATCACTGAACGAACCACAATCACACTGTGTTCTGGTGAAGTGAAAAGTGTTTTACTACGTTATTTGTGAAAATACTTGTTATAGTTACGTGTGCATCACAACACCTCAGCATGATGCGGAGAATGGAAGTGCATGCCACACGAAAACATGACAAGTTACCTGCAGTAATTAACACACAAGTGATCCAGAAAATTCATGCACACCAAATGTAAAGAATAAATAAAAACGAAAACACACTGATGATGGCACAGTGGTACCGAAACATGTTTGGGTACTGAGAAAAACGGTGTTTTACATAACTGGAGGACCTCACATCCAACACTTTCTAGCGCTCATGTTCTCGTATGCGCTTTTCTAACGACCAGCCGGTCCACACTGACATTCCGCCTCGCACACACCTGAAGTGTGTAAAGCATCTATCTTGTCCTTCTTGGAGCCCAGCACACCTTGGATCTTGTGGTTGTTGTGGTAGACAGGCTGGACACAACCCATCGGAGGAGTTTTAGCAATCCCGCCAGTGACACTTTTCACGTAATGTAAGCGCGCCGCTGGCTCCAATATCTCGATTTCTTGCCTACCTAGCTTCCTTGTGTTTGTTGCCATAGCTGCTTGGATCGATTTATGGTTGTACCCATTGGTCACGAAGTACTCAGCCTTTCGAGCTCACGTGTTGTGTTCTGAGCACCGCTTAGGCGCTGCGCACAGATTGACAAAGAACGGTTGACTGAGTTCTTATGCACTGGGTGATGGTTGTGTCGAGCGTTCAAATAGCTGCCCGTACGTGTAGGCTCAAAATGGTTCAAATGGCTCTAAGCACTATGGAACTTAACATCTGAGGTCATCAGTCCCCTAGACTTAGAACTACTTAAGCCTAACTAACCTAAGGCATCACACACATCCATGCCCGAGGCAGGATTCGAACCTGCGACCGTAGCAGCAGCGAAGTTCCAGACTGAAGCGCCTAGAACCACTCGACCACAGCGGCCGTCTATGTGTAGGCCTCCGGTATACTCGGTGTCCTAATCGGCCGTCCGTTGTCCTGTATACTTCACGCCCAGGAATGGAACTGCGCCATTCTTGTCTACCTATTCCCGCGGGGTCAGGGATTTTCACCTGCCTCGAGATGACTGGGTGTTTCTGCTGTCCTCATTATTTCATCATCATTCACGAAAGTGGCGAGACTGGACTGAGCAGTGGTTTGGAATTTGTATAGGCGCTGATAGCCGCACAGTTGAGCGCTCCACAAACCAAACATCATCTTGTCTACCATGAGCCTGAACTGTATCCTTTCCGTGCATTTTATTCACGTATTCGTGAAACCTGTGTAGCTTCGTTTCACCATAAGGCAGTACAGCGAACGTGTCGTCCACGTATCTGAACCAGCATCTTTAGCGGAACATAGTGACCGTTGCTTCGAAGGCCTCCATGGATATATCTGCAGTTAACGGGCATAAGGACGATCCTGATTGCTACTACGTCGTATTTTCCTTGCCGTCTGAAGACAAACATAGCTCAACGATGTCGCATATATATCGCAGAACATGCTCTTGTAGGATGCGAACAGTTTCGTCTACTGCCACCCTTGTGAATAACGAGTTTGCGTCGAAACTGGCCACGATGTCCGCGGGTAAAATTGTTTCTCCCTTTATGCATTTTATGAAGTGCCAAAGATACATAAGGAAAATTACCCAGCAGTGTACGGAGTCAGCTCGCCTACATACAATTTGCGAAAAAAAAAAATGGTTCAAATGGGTCTGAGCACTATGGGACTCAACATCTGAGGTCATCAGTCCCCTAGAACTTAGAACTACTAAAACCTAACTAACCTAAGGACATCACACACATCCATGCCCGAGGCAGGATTCGAACCTGTGACCGTAGCAGTCGCACGGTCCCAGACTGTAGCGCCTAGAACCGCTGGGCCACATTGGCCGGCAATTTGCGAAAGTACCTATCCTGTGAAGTAAGACCTGTAGCTGCCAAAACTGGCTCTTAAGTGAAGAACTAGACGCTCTTAGTTTGAGTCCAGAATTACAGTGACGATCCTTGGAACAAGTGCCATGAAGTCCAATATACCACCATCCTCCCTCTACGGCAGAGATGTGTTGCGCTTGAATGCATCGACAAAACACAAAAGATGCAACAATGGGGAAGTGCCATTTCTCATCCCTGATAGATGCTCTAAAGAGTGAACTATTTTGGTCACCTGTATCACTCCCACCCATAAACTTCTTGCAATAGTAAATTACCCTTGATTGTCGAAATGCGATCCGTTTTTTCTGCTAACGTGAAATATCGCGTTACTGGATGATTTGGAGTTATAGTATCAAAGTTTGTTATCACTGTTACTACGTTGTTGTCATTCTATGAAACCACTAATATCTAACTGAACTGTTAGACCTGAAGTTAAATGTCACCCTAGGTTTCTTTTTCAGTTCATCTCCCTCCTGTAGATTACAGCCTTTACCAGTTATGCTGGTTCGTATTGTATCTGTGGCCTGAGTATTTCTCAGATGCAACTTACATGGAATCTGAGATGAAGTAAATGGATTATCAAAATACAATCGATACGGCAGCGCTTCCAGCTGTTCGACATAATCATGACCACTCCGCAGCCAATAATATTGTCAGAATATTTTTCTAACAATGCACCGGCACCCTGGTATCGTTAGAGCCGTGTTAAATATTCATTACTTGGCGCTCCACACCAGACCTGAAACCTGTATGTTATAGATTTGCCTCAGACTATCTACTCTGTCCCATGACGCCAAAATAAGTAACAATGCTATCGTTGCCTTGCATGTGTGGGGTATATTCTCTGCATTTTTCATTTATCATGCTTATACTGGATGAGGACGAACCTTAGAAAATCTGCCAGTGTCGTCAAGTTCATCGTTGTTGCGAACATGGATGCTTGACGAACTTGAAGCGGTCCCTGGACATCTGCTGACCTCTCCAAATAGACGTCTTTTCTGCACAAGGCTAAGAAGTCAAATGACTAGGAAACACTTCACTTCCCTATCGAGAAGTCCGTGGATGTACTGTCAGTTCGTAGCGCCCAGCGGGAACGATATGTCGGGGATCAGACATGTCGACATCGTCAGGTGGGCTGACGAACTGAGCTCCTAAGGATTTTCTTTTCCCTCCCTGCGGAGCGGGATGAGCGGGCTGTTTGAGGGCTTGCATTACCCTTTTCAGCCGTTTGCTGTACAGGTACAATTAATTTCTTTATTTATTTACATTTCGTGCGTAAGTGCAAATTAATGAAGGACAAGTACTTTTAAACGTAATATTGAAAAACAATAATACATAGTACATTACAATACATATATGATACAATACATTATACATTCAGGATTAAAATGACTGATACTGGCCGGCCGCTGTAGCCGTGCGGTTCTAGGCGCTTCAGTCCGACACCGCGCTGCTGCTACGGTCGCAGGTTCGAATCCTGCCTCGGGCATGGCTGTGTGTGATGTCCTTAGGTTGGTTTGTCTTAAGTAGCTGTAAGTCTAGGGGACTGATGACCTCAGATGTTAAGTCTCATAGTGCTTAGAGCCATTTGAACCATTTTGACTCATACTGAAAAAACTTAGCAAAAGTGGTAGGCTGTCGATGTCGATGAAATAATAAAATTAATAAAATAGGGAGACTGCATGTATCAATCATTATGGACTTGAAGCTGAAAATGGTACTTAATTTATGTTACACAGAATATATGGCGTTGTAACACAAAATTTAGTGACGTCGAAAAGGTTACTTGATTTATGTTACACAAAATATATAGGATTGTTACAAACAATTTAATGACGTTAATGAATTAACAAAATAATAAAGTTGAGGTTACAGCTTTTGTTTCAAGGTGACTGATCTATGTCTTTTTTTGTAAATCTGTGGCGTTCCATTTGTTTTGAGTGTGTTTCTTTGCGGTGGTGCTCTCTTAAGCTATTACTTAAACAACTTCTTAATGATGTTATCCTATTTTTGGGAGCGTAATTCTTGTACAATATACAACTGAGTTTAGAAAACAACTGACAATTTGCTACTTGTTTCAGATACCCTCATTTCCACACCAAGTCCTCCTATCACCATAAGGGGACAGCAGTATTGAGCAGCTACAAAGTTTCAATCTGTGGTAGGTTCTGTGGCTAACATAACTCTAATGCACTTCTGTGAACGCTTGTGTGTGTGTTTTTGTGTGGCTTGAGTCTATTGCATGTGTCCTCGTGATGTGTTCTCGGGCTAAGGTTCCATAGTGGGGCCAAGGTCCAGGTATTCTTTGCTGGTGTTGTGGGCTACTGCACGCGCTGGTTGAATATGTTTCAATTTGGGTTGCCTGTTTGCTTGTGTTCTTGTTCTCAGGTTGTCTTCCATGTCTGGGTGTTTCGTTAGTACGTGTCTTCCGTAGTTTGCTCTAAGTTTGGTCAATCTCGTTTCCAGCGGCAGCACACCAATGACGGCATATACGTCGTCGTCACTGGGTGTTAGACTCGGCAGTCTGGACATGCTGCGTAAGAAGCGTCTTGTGGTCGAGTAAAGTCGTTTACCTCACAACGATGACGACGGCGACGAATGCAATCGGATGGAAGCTGGATCCCTGCAGATTGAAAGCCCGGGACAGTATACGCCCTTTCCTGGTGTCGGAACCTGGGGTTTATGGCTGAGGGGATGAGCTGTAGGACAGTGGTGCCTTGTTGTCTGAGGTAAGAAATTTCTTTGGAGGATCATTCTAGGAAATTTTGCTCTCGGACTGGGGGAATAGTTTCTAGGCACTGGATGAGAGAATAAGGGGAGGATTGTGTTCATGCTGAAATGTAACTGTTGTTCCGCTTCATTTGTTGCTTCTCTCTTTAAATAGATTTGATATCGTTAATTAAGGCATCAGCAATTTTTCTCACAGTTCTTATTATCGCACATCGCCTAACGACCTGGAAGGTTGTACTCTGTTTAGTGTTTTAATAACGTCACGCTCCTTTTTTCCATCTTACAATTTTTCATCCTGTTGTGTGCGAGTGCCGTGAAAACGTGAATGAAATAAGTATATGTATATATCGAAATCTTGATTATCCAAGTAGGAGTAGTGTAGGGTAGCGCCAACTTAGCCTGGTTAGCAAATTTAAACAAAGGAAAACAGGAACCAAAGATAGCCTGACTTAACCGAATAGGGGCTGTCAAGTTGTTGACTGCAGAATGAACACCCTCACCACTTGGTTTGAATAGGCTGGCGGTTGAACAGGAAGTGCGGCCGTGTTAGCCAGACGGTGGCTGATATGAAGACGGAGCGAACGGAGTCAGGGTGAGCTGATCGCGGATTGGTACGAAAGATGTAAGAATGTAACATTTTGTTGTAAGAAATGCACGCAGCGGTGGCGTTAGAATCAATTTAGATGGGAAAGCTTTCAGTGAAGTTCTAATTAATATTATTTTGATGAATTTAACTGCAAAAGTTGTGGACTTAAACATGAGGGCATGTGTAATGTGAAACATCAGTTCACGGTCATATTCATATTGCAAGGCTATTTCGGAATGTTTCAGTTTGAGGCGATATCATTCAAGTGATATTCGATTTATACGGAAATTTAATTTAACTTAGAGCGTAATGTTTGTGAGTGGTACTTAGCCACGTGGCTACGCCAGTGGGTATCAGAGACAAAACCTGTGTAATTTACTATCCTCCTCGCAATATTTAAAGCACTGCGAGATATCAGAAAGTAATATGAGTCACTTTAGGAATCTTTTATGTGGGAATTTAATTCAATCGTAGCGTTTCTTTGTGAGATTGAACACATGGTAACGTAGACGTCCTCCCCCCCCCCCCCCCCCCTTTTTTTGGTATTATGTAACGATTTGGTTGACTTGTAAGTTCATTGAGAAAGATATTAGGCGAAAGATATAAATTTTGTGGAGAAATTTTCGGATTTGTAGAGATTTTTCTTTGTGTTTTGTGTTCACACAAGCTTGAGTGATGCATGTAATACAGCAAGATTAAGAGAGTACTAGTGACGCAATTTAATTCCCCAGTTGAGCTCATTAGGTCAATCCGTTAATTATGCCTGGTGGGATGTCTGATGTATGAAATTCTAAACATTTAGACTGAGCAAGCATACCGGACATAAGCGACTACATTGCATTAAATAATGATGTGAACAAGACTGAGAGTGTGCATTTGTATTGCCAATTGATTTGAGATAATACATAGTCATTGAGGAAAGATGAACAACATGAGATGAAAAGAACTTTGCTTAAATTCCTGACCGCCTTTTTCGCATGTGTTTGAGGTATACGGGATAGCTTGGATTAATTGCATTCGCACGTATGTGAAGTGTGACGTTTGATGATGATATGTTCAAATTCAGATACTCATAGTGAGTGAATTCGTGTTTTTTGCTATGAAATAATCAAAATAAATACAAATCTTGAACAAATCCCTTTTTCATTGGTATTCCAGTTCATCTAGTCTAAAGAAAAATAATTTTATCCAGTTATTGCCATTACAATTGATACTATTTAAATATATAGGAGAGAACGCTATTAAAGGCACGCTATGGGAAGTATATGGCGTCTATTTTGTGCCATGGTCACTCGACCTTTTTCTTGCATTATCCGTTGCTACGTCTTGCTATATGAGTCACTATCTAAATGTTTACTGAGGGTTCATATTGACCAAGGTTGTAAATAAATTATCGAGCTTGTTAACTGAACCACATCAAATGAATTCGCAATTGCGAATAAGGACTATCATCAGCTCTAGAACGGAATGACAACAGTGAAAATTTGTGCCGAAGCGGAACTCGAACCCAGACTCCCCGCTTGTCGCGAGCGGTCACCTTACCATATTTTTTTAAAATTTGATTGCAAGGATTGTCGACGCTCATGTGTATCTATACTTCATCTATACACATTTTACAGTAGAACTGGACCGATGCTGAGTCAATACACACACACACTCACACACAAAAAGAAAACGAACAGGGAAACCAGGAGAGGAAAAACCGTAGCAATTCAGACGGGAACATACATAACAAAGAAAAACACTTATCAAAAAAATTAAATTAACCGACACCTTGCCGACGAAAAACAAGATTCAACATGTTGGCGAAGAGGTCTCGATATCGAGGCATTCGCAAGCATGTCCAATAGGCAGTGATCATGTACTAAATGAAGTTCAGGTGATCTTCCCCCTCTCCTTCTACAACATAATAAACGAAGTGTTCCAGCAACAACATAACGGTATGGGTTTTCGACTGTGGAAAGAAGAATCAGGTCGCAATATGATGTCCGTAGTATATGCAAGCTCAGAAGATCGAGTAAGGAAGACTAGTTGTGTCCTGATCCAAGACCAGTTTGCCTTATGCAAGTAAAGCGATGTCGTAACGTATCTGGAGACCTACAACGACCACATAAATCCGTGTCACTAAGCCCAATACGGAAAAGTCGTTCGTTCGTTGGAATCAAATTATTCACTACCTTATACCACGAGGACGCTACACGCATCGGCAAAATCGGAAGACTGAGATTGAACCAAACTGTCGTCCAGGTTGTATGCGGCGCTTCTCTTTCAACGATGTTCGGGCAAGGGCCTGCTTCTTATCGAGTCTTTAGGAATTTCATGGTGAGATCACATCTCCATAAGACGTCAGCCCCTAAATAACTCACCGGAAGATAGAAGTGACGAATGTGTTTTAACTTATAATTTATTGGACCAACATCAATAGGGGGTTGAAGACTAGCAGGACGGACACAGAGAAATAAATGAGACGTGAATGTGTGATTTTTTAGAGTCAGCGTCAAAACAGTACCTTGCACATATACACTATGTGATCACAAGTATCCGGACACCTGGCTGAAAACGACTTACAAGTTCGTGGCGCCTCCCATCGGTAATGCTTGAATTCAGTATGGTGATGGCCCGCCCCTAGCCTTGATGACAGCTTCCACTCTCGCACGCATACGTTCAATCAAGTGCTCGTAGGTTTCTTGGGGAATGGCACCCCATTCTTCACGGATTGCTGCAATGAGGAGAGGTATCGATGTCAGTCGGTGAGGCCTGGCACGAAGTCGGCGTTCAAAAACATCCCAAAGGTGTTCTATAGGATTCAGGTCAGGGCTCTGTGTAGGCTAGTATTACAGGGGCGTTTTTGTCGTCTAACCACTCCGCCACAGGCTGTGCTCGATCGCGTTGAAAGATGCAATCGCCATCCCATAATTGCTCTTCAACAGTGGGAAGCAAGAAGGTGCTTGAAACATCAGTGTAGGCCTGTGCTGTGACAGTGCCAAGCAAAACAACAAGGGGTGCAAGCCCCCTCCATGAGAAACACGACCACACCATAACACCGCCGCCTCCGAATTTTACTGTTGGCACTACACACGCTGGCAGATGACGTTCACTGGGCATTCGCCATACCCACACCCTGCCATCGGATCGCCACATTGCGTACCGTGATTCGTCACTACACACAAAGTTTTTCCACTGCTCAATCGTTCAATGTTTACGCTCCTTACACCAAGCGAGGCGTCATTTGGCATTTACCGGCCTGATGTGTGGCTTATGAGCAGCCGCTTGGCCATGAAATCCCAAGTTTTCTCACCTCCCGCCTAACTGTCATAGTACTTGCAGTGGATCCTGATGCAGTTTGGAATTCCTGTGTGATAGTCTGGATAGATGTCTGCCTATTACACATTACGAACCTGTTCAACTTTCGGCCGTCTGTGTCAGTCAACGGACGAGGTCGCACTCTACGCTTTTGTGCTGTACGTGTCCCATCACGTTCCCATTTCACTACCACATCGGAAGCAGTAACCTAGGGATGTTTAGGAGTGTGGAAATACTCGCGTACAGACGTATGACTCAAGTGACACCCGATCACCTGACCACGTTCGTAGTGCGTGAGTTCTGCGGAGTGCCCCATTCTGCTCTCTCACGATGTCTAATGACTGCTGAGGTCGCTGATATGGAGTACTTGGCAGTACGTAGCGGCACAATGCATCTAATATGAAAAACGTACGTTTTTGGGGGTGTCCGGATACTTTTGATCACATACTGTAGCATCTGCGTCTTCCTCCGTATATTTGTCAGGCCCAACCCCCAAAAGGAACGAGGCTTCTTTATCACCTCATACTGTAAGCGAAATATATGTCCCTTCCATAAGAAACGACCAGACAATTGTTGTACTTTCTTCGCCATCATCGAGGGAAGCGGATAATCTTGGGCCACGTAATATGCTTTTCATAAGACATGTATCCACTATTCGGACTTTCTGGAGCAGAGTAAGAGAACGTCTTTCATGCTCTAGTATCGCCCCCTGAATGTTTTCCGTAACGGGCTTTCCGTTGAGCGTCGCCATTTTGAGTGGACAACGATCAATGACGATACCGAGAGACGTATGCCGATGCACCGCAGTAGCCCAAGGAACAAAACCTCGTTAGGGAAGAAGCTTGCTTTTACCTTCATTCAGTTTTGCACCTGAACTCCGACAAAAATCGTCGATTGCAGCCTTCAGTCGAGGGATCTCAGTAGGACTGCGAAGTAGAACCATCACGTCATCCGTGTACGCACGAACAGCTGTAGTCCCGCCGGAAAGCGTCCAACCTGTCAACTGGGATTCTGGCATCCGAAGTAGGGGCTCCAGGGACAACACAAACAAAGTAATTGACAGCGGGCTTTCTTGAGTCACTCCCCTACGGATATCTATTGGGGGCGTCAGTTGGCCATTAACAACCACCGAAGCCGAAATACCCGTAAACAGATCTGAAAGAATCAACATTGAAACCAGCTGCCTCCAGAATCCGAAGCAGAAAGTCGTGATTAACACGATCAAATGCCTTATCGAAGTCTAGAAAATCAAGGGGACAAGGAACGGACGTTACATGAGCAACCGAAATCACGCCACGACACTCGACTGTAGGGGTAAGAATGGAATCATCAGGTACGCAGTTTTGATGTTTTACAACAACCGTCTCCATCAGAACCGACATCCTACTGTTAACTGCCCTCGCCACAGTCTTATAATCAAAGTTTAACAAAGTAAGTGGGCGAAAGCCATCAGGGGCAGCCGGTCCAGTGCGTTTCGGGATTAAAACAATTTTTCCCACCTTGAACGAGGTCGGCACTACTCTACCCTGTAACACTTAATTCAAAAGGGTGGTAAAGGTGGCATCCAACAACGGCCAAAAGAGCACGTAAAATTCCTTGGGAAGTCCATCGTCCGGGGACTTTTGAGAAGGCGATCCCACAATAAGTTTGTTAACTTCCTCAGGCAGAAAGGCAGCTAAGAGCGTTGCATTATGTTCAGGTGTACTTGTCGTATCCAAGATGCTGAAAAGTGGTCGTAAAAGGTTTCATTGGACTCATCGATGTCGTAGATGTCTACATAGTACTTGTGTAAGATACGCACAATATCAGCTTGCGCCGTTACGATACGTTCATCATTTGTCGCGAGAGAATGAATACAAGGGCTTAGGCGACAGGTCTGATGCCGAAGCAAATGATATAAGGCAGTCAGTTCTTCCGTCATCAATGAACGCGGCTTCGATCGGATTTTCAAACTTTCCATTTGTATTCTCTTCAAGGTCAACACACCTAACATCCGCAATTCGCAGAGGGGCGTGATCCGAACTAACATGAAGTTCACCCAGGATGGAATAGTAATATTCGTAAGTTCTGCGAAAGTCTCGCACTTTGGCACCACAGAAAGTATCAAAGTTTGTCTGAGCCTCGGTTTTGTTAGCTTTGTCCACCAGTCAAGGGTGGAAGAGTATGTCTCAGTGTACCGTAGAGTACGCTCCCACACGACTCGCATCACGTCATAGAGAGAGGGATCAGCTAGGTGAGCGACGTTTAACATCCACGGAGGGCGAAACAATTTGACTGGTCGCCGTTCAAGATTGAGAGTTGTGGCCACAGCACAGTGATCCGCAAAGGAAGCTGGGATAACTTCAACATTAAGAATACTATCGCTCAGGCAGTCTCATAAGTAAAATCTATGTAACCTGCTACTAGAAGTCGCAGTATAGTGCGTAAATTTAAGTAACATCGGGTATTTACGTATCCAGACGTCTTTTAGGCGTAAGGGGCGGACCAGTTCATGTAATTCACGAGAGAAATTAAAATTAGGAGATTGATCTGCAGGACGCAATACACAGTTAAAATCACCGCCCAACAGAATACCTGGAGGACTCTTACTCACCAGATAAGCAATATCATCTTTATAAAAACTCGAACGATCCACTGCGCGACCAGTGCCAGAAGGGCATATAAAGGAACCAAGGTAAGATTATAAAGCTGACAACCTGTGCCCCTGCCAGAATCCAACATTTCCAACATTTCAGCAAGGTCATTCACTAGGAATGCCTTCGCGAAAGAATAAGGCGGTCCCCGTAGAATATTCGGGTGCTATATTAAAGAACATACGAAAACAAGATAAGGAGAAATTACTAAATAACACCTCCTGTAAGAAAACTAGTTCCGCACATGAATCATAAATGAACTGACGCAGCGAAGAGAAATCGCAATTCTGATTCCACACGATTAACGTTTAAGGAAAGGAACGTGAAGGCTTGGGTCATTGATCACAGCTGAACAGGGATGTACAGAACCTCCGAGTAGAATTAGATAGACAGCTGAGGGTCAAGGTCCATTGCGGAATCCACAGAGGAATCAGACATCGGGGTCCAGAACACTGGTCATCACAGCCTTTTTTTCTTAGAATTCTTACGTTCCACCGCACCGTCAGGTTGTATACGCAATTTCTGTTGGCTACGTGGGATGGCGGCCTCTGCAGACAGAGGTGTATGACGGAGGTCATAGGCACAGCTTCCTCCCCCTCCCCCCACCCCATAAGTAGTGCCATGTAATGCAGTTCCAGTCACTAAGGCGGAATCATTCTGTGGAACTACCAATACAACAGGTGACAGTCGCTAATTTTATTCTCCTCGGGAGTTGCTGTAGTCGGCAAATGCAGGAAACCGTCGGTGGCTGAAGACGAAGGAACGGGAGGACATTGAACCGTCTCGAGCAGGAGGGATGCTGGAGATAACTTCTTCGCCACTCACCGTACCATGGATGCATCGTAGCATCGAGAGGACCAGGGGACACAATCGATGCGGAGGAGGTTGGCGCAGAAGTGACAGCCAAATCCTCACCATCACCATCCTGAGTGCGACGTCGCTTGTTTGTCCCGTTATAGGTTCTATCCTGGGGCCACTGGGATTCTGAACCTGTAGCGGAGGTAAAGGCGGAAATTCATTGACACGACTATCGGAACTGACTGTTTGTTCATTATAATCCGAAGCAGACGTAGGGCTGAAGGCAGGAGTGGAAGGAACAAGGTCAGCAACCATTAACTTGGGACGCTACACCAATGACGGCTTTAATACAAAAACCCTCCGCGGACAATTATACCGAACGTGTCGACTTTCATTACATAGGAAGCAGGTTCCCTTCTGACCGGTATACACTCCTGGAAATGGAAAAAAGAACACATTGACACCGGTGTGTCAGACCCACCATACTTGCTCCGGACACTGCGAGAGGGCTGTACAAGCAATGATCACACGCACGGCACAGCGGACACACCAGGAACCGCGGTGTTGGCCGTCGAATGGCGCTAGCTGCGCAGCATTTGTGCACCGCCGCCGTCAGTGTCAGCCAGTTTGCCGTGGCATACGGAGCTCCATCGCAAACACTGGTAGCATGCCGCGACAGCGTGGACGTGAACCGTATGTGCAGTTGACGGACTTTGAGCGAGGGCGTATAGTGGGCATGCGGAAGGCCGGGTGGACGTACCGCCGAATTGTTCAACACGTGGGGCGTGAGGTCTCCACAGTACATCGATGTTGTCGCCAGTGGTCGGCGGAAGGTGCACGTGCCCGTCGACCTGGGACCGGACCGCAGCGACGCACGGATGCACGCCAAGACCGTAGGATCCTACGCAGTGTCGTAGGGGACCGCACCGCCACTTCCCAGCAAATTAGGGACACTGTTGCTCCTGGGGTATCGGCGAGGACCATTCGCAACCGTCTCCATGAAGCTGGGCTACGGTCCCGCACACCGTTAGGCCGTCTTCCGCTCACGCCCCAACATCGTGCAGCCCGCCTCCAGTGGTGTCGCGACAGGCGTGAATGGAGGGACGAATGGAAACGTGTCGTCTTCAGCGATGAGAGTCGCTTCTGCCTTGGTGCCAATGATGGTCGTATGCGTGTTTGGCGCCGTGCAGGTGAGCGCCACAATCAGGACTGCATACGACCGAGGCACACAGGGCCAACACCCGGCATCATGGTGTGGGGAGCGATCACCTACACTGGCCGTACACCACTGGTGATCGTCGAGGGGACACTGAATAGTGCACGGTACATCCAAACCGTCATCGAACCCATCTTTCTACCATTCCTAGACCGGCAAGGGAACTTGCTGTTCCAACAGGACAATGCACGTCCGCATGTATCCCGTGCCACCCAACGTGCTCTAGAAGGTGTAAGTCAACTACCCTGGCCAGCAAGATCTCCGGATCTGTCCCCCATTGAGCATGTTTGGGACTGGATGAAGCGTCGTCTCACGCGGTCTGCACGTCCAGCACGAACGCTGGTCCAACTGAGGCGCCAGGTGGAAATGGCATGGCAAGCCGTTCCACAGGACTACATCCAGCATCTCTACGATCGTCTCCATGGGAGAATAGCAGCCTGCATTGCTGCGAAAGGTGGATATACACTGTACTAGTGCCGACATTGTGCATGCTCTGTTGCCTGTGTCTATGTGCCTGTGGTTCTGTCAGTGTGATCATGTGATGTATCTGACCCCAGGAATGTGTCAATAAAGTTTCCCCTTCCTGGGACAATGAATTCACGGTGTTCTTATTTCAATTTCCAGGAGTGTACATGACACGGACGCGGTAACCACACACACTTGTAAAAGTGACGGAATATTGCGTTTGACATGCATTTCCACAGAACAAATTCCACTATAGCACTGTAATCTGTGTTGAGTAGATCAACATTCACGACGGACGTTTTTCACGTTACCATAAGGAGTCAACATGTCCTTTAGAAAATTGTCATCAACTTCCGGCGGAATGCACCATCTGGTTATCCGTGCACAACTCAGAGGCAGCTGAAACTTTCCATATGTCGTCAACCATGCGTCTACGGCCTGTACTCGCACATCCATTACGTATATTCCCGTACAGGTAAGATGTTATATTTGAAAATCGCTTGCCAGGTATCGGCAGATAAATACGGTATTGCAGTGTCTCTGCCGGCCGCTGTGGCCGAGCGGTTCTAGGCGCTTCAGTCCGGAACCGCGCTGCTGCTACTGTCTCAGGTTCGAATTATACCTCGGGCATGGATGTGTGGGATGTCCTTAGGTTAGGTTTAAGTAGTTCTAAGTCTAGGGGACTGATGACCTCAGATGTTAAGTCCCATACTGCTCTGAGCCATTTGAACCATTTTTTGCAGTGTCTGTGTTAGTCTGATGTGAATAACACAGGCACTGCAACATCGCATTAACTGAACTATTGAAGTCGAGTTGATAACCATGGGGCACAACGCGCCTAAATATTAAGAGCAAACCTGTCAATGTGTAAAGATCCGGTGATGTGTGGCCGAAGTGGCCGTGCGGTTAAAGGCGCTGCAGTCTGGAACCGCAAGACCGCTACGGTCGCAGGTTCGAATCCTGCCTCGGGCATGGATGTTTGTGATGTCCTTAGGTTAGTTAGGTTTAACTAGTTCTAAGTTCTAGGGGACTAATGACCTCAGCAGTTGAGTCCCATAGTGCTCAGAGCCATTTGAACCATTTGAACCGGTGATGTGTGAATAGGTAAAGGAAAATTAAGGCACAAGGGTAACCTTACAATGTGTCGAAGGAATTGGCGTTTTCAATTTTCTTAACATTGAGCTGTTTGTGTATGCGCGCGTTAGGTTAAAACATGGTTCAAATGGCTCTGAGCACTACGGGACTTAACATCTGAGGTCATCAGTCCCCTAGAACCTAGAACTACTTAACCCTAACTAACCGAAGGACAACACACATCCATGCCCACCGTCGCGGTCGCGCGGTTCCAGACTGAAGCGCCTAGAACCGCTCGGCCACACCGGCCGGCGTGTGTTAGGAAGAGAATCTGTTCTACAAAATCTGAGAATTCTTGTGGCGTGTGTCAGCTGTTGTAGCCCAGATTTCACAAGCATATGTAATTACCGGAAAGATACTCGTATTGAAAAGTTTCTCTCTTGGTTTGGACTGATCGACCGTCGCCTTCGATAAGACGATACGTCTGCTGTATGAGGCCTTGGCTATTGTTGCAGATGTCCTCCATGTGTTTCTTAAAGATTAACTTACTGTCTGATATTATGCCTAAGTACTTAATGCTAGTTTTCCACGGTATAATAGCTCCGTTGCGTCAGGAAGTATGGCTTTATATGTGAACAGATTTGCCTATGTTTTTGGTGAATTAATTGTAATCTTTAACTGGAGGGATCACTGGTGGATTGCTCTTCAAGTTTCGAAGCTATGTAACCTAGGTTTCAACTGCTACGGAATATAGCTATATCGTCAACGAAAAGTGCTAACTGGCCTGTTGCGGGATGTCATTTGCACCTCCCGAGGAAGCGCTGCCGAGTTTATCACCTCGCACCTCGGGAGTTCCCGATCCGCTAGCCTTTGGGCCTCCGTTAGCGTTGATATGGGGCGCTCTGTCCATCCTGGTCGCCAGCTCGGCTTGTTTGCTGCGGGTCGTCTCAGTTAAACTTTAAACTCAATGATGGTTCCCAAGCCTCGCTAAGATTATAGCCTCAATCTGGGTTGGTAAGGTCGTGGTGCGAATTCCCGTGGCCTCTCCAAAGACGATTCCCCCCCCCCCCCCCCAGCCACATATTAGGAAATTTGAGGCAAGATTCTGGTACGTTCGCACTCTGTCGCGTAATTTTCGGACAAACAGTCCTCTGCAACCGCTAACATGTTGGGATACATCAGCCGAGTATGTCTCTGGTATTCTCAGCAACGATCTTCGACGGTCTGTCCAATACATGTCTTTCCACACTGACTCGGAATCTGGTATACTCCGGACTTCCGCAGACCGAGATCATCTTTGACGCTTCCCAACAGTGCTCGTGTTTTAGTGGGCGAGCAGAACACAATTTTTAGTCCTTGCTTCTTCGATTTGTGTCCGATTTTTCCCGACAGGGTACGGTATAAAGGCAGTGGCTCCGTGACTTCTTCTGTTTCCACAGGCTGTACTGTTGTGGTGTGGAGAAGAGCACGCCTGATCTGCCACTCTGGGTTCCTGTTCTTTCTTTCGGAATACAGTTCTGAGGTGTTCCAGGTCCTTGGGCAGACTGTGTGCGTCTCAGACGGTGCGCGGCTGTCTACTAGTGATTCATTCCTCTGAGAAGGTGGTGACAGCTGTCCGCACATGAAACGCACTTGCCACATCGTGGCCAGGGAGGCATCAGCTCTTCTCTTGACTACGAGGTCCAGGAATAGTAATCTCCAATCTGCTTCAGTTGGGATGTAAGGACTTCAAATGTGGAAGGATGAAGTTTGCCCCTTCCGTGAGGCCAGATGACGAACGTGTCATCTACATAATGAAAAAAAAAAAACAAAACAAGTGGTTTTCAATTTGGATGATGCCGGAGCTTCCTCCTCGAAGTACTCCGTATACAAATTCGCGACCACAGACGAGAGTGTGCTGCACGTTGCGACTCCTTCCGTTGGGTCGTAGTGTTCTTCATTAAACAGAAAATACGTGGAGGTCAGGAGGTCTTCTCGTCAAATTTCTGGCCAATAAACTCTAGTGACTCTCGCAGAGGTACTCTGATGAATAACGAAAAAACGTCAAAACTCACCAGGATATCTGAAGTTTTCCACTCGCTTTCAGAAGCCACTGAATCGCGGATATTATGACGGCGTTTATCCACATGAGGGCTTACTATTTCCGCAAGATATTTTGCCAGCAAATATGTACGTGCCCTAATGGCGCTGTCAATGGGGCGCAATGGCATCCCGTCTATATGGACTTTAGGGAGTCCATAAAGTCTTGGGGGTACAGGTCCTTCAGTTAACAGTTCCTTGGCGACCCTCCTCTGGTAAACCTGCCTCCTTGAGAAGAGTTCTAGTCTTTTTCTCCATCTTCTTGTAGGAGTTGTCATCTAGAAGGCTGTGCATCTTCTCAATGTAGTCCTTGTGGGAAAGAACAACAATACTGTTGCCCTTGTCAGCAGGTAAAAACAATCATCTCAGGGCGCTCTCTCGGGTCCCCAACAGCCGCAAACTCTCTGCTGGTAGTGTTCGACTACGCACGCTTAGTTCTTGTCAGAGCACGGCAGGTTTCACGACCTTCAGCTGTTTCAGGCGGTAGTCGCGCCGCAGCCTGTTCACCTACATTGACGGAGTCCGCGACATGAGTGAACTTAACGGGTGGGAGAAAAGTTAAGTCCCTTCTCCACAACTGAAACCACATCCTCACTCAGCTGCATGTCAGTCAATGACCGTTCCGCACGATGACTCCAATGATGGTTTGTCAGAGAGACATGATAATTTTGATATTTGATGTCCTGTGGCCTTCCTGTCGACGGAATCGGCTGCCACCCAGGTAACATCATCAATACAGTCCCAGGAAATAAAATAATTGGCCAGTTGTAAAACTAGTGTAAATAGTTCCTGAGAGCTATACTCAAGGCTCCGGCGGGTCGAGTACTCCTTCTCACGTATCAAATGGAGGCTGACCCGCTCCTTAATTTTCCTGGCTACGGGCAGTGGGGACAGGGGATATAACTCGGCCGCGCGCCCTCGGGAGCTGAACGATTTTACTGGACCGAAAGAAGAGTCTTACACAGCATCTTCAGACTGCCGAGGCAATATCCAATGACGACGTATATGACATCACTGGTGTGGAGCCGCTGCAGCCCAGACTGACTGAACTTAGAGCAAAATATGGAGGAAACACACTAACAAAACGTGTATATATGAAAGGCATTCTGACAACAAGAACGCGAACAAACAGACGAGCAAAATTCAAATATATTCAGCCATAGCGTACAGTAGCCCACAACACCAGCAAAGAAAATCGGGACGTTGCCCATACTGTGGAACCTTAACCCAAGAGATCCCACTACCTCCTCGCTTGGACAAAGGCACAACAACTAACCACACAAAACACACACACACACACACACACACACACACACAACCTAGCATAGATTAAAAACCCACTAAGAATTGCCCACAATTGGTATCTACCTGCATTGACAGGGGGACTTGACATAGAAACGAGGATAGCTTAAACAAGCAACAAACTGTCAGTTGTACTCCAAACTCAATTCTATATTGTACTAAAATTACCCATACCTCCCACCAATAGCTGCACACTGTAAATTAAAATAACATTGTTAAGAAATAATTTAAGTAATAGCTTAAGAGAATACCATCAACACAAACACACTCAAAGGAACGCAACACCACAGATTTACAAAAGAACATAAACATCAGTCATCTCAAAACAAAGCCTGTAACCTTGAATTTATTGATTTGTTAGTTCATTAACGTCACTAAATTGTTTCCAAAAGTGACATATATTTTGTGTAACATAAATTAAGTACCCCCTTCTACGTCAAGTCTACAGGGTGTTACAAAAAGGTACGGCCAAACTTTCAGGAAACATTCCTCACACACAAATAAAGAAAAGATGTTATGTGGACATGTGTCCGGAAACGCTTAATTTCCATGTTAGAGCTCATTTTAGTTTCGTCAGTATGTATTGTACTTCCTCGATTCACCGGCAGTTGGCCCAATTGAAGGAAGGTAATGTTGACTTCGGTGCTTGTGTCGACATGCGACTCATTGCTCTACAGTACTAGCATCAAGCACATCAGTACGTAGCATCAACAGGTTAGTGTTCATCACGAACGTGGCTTTGCATTCAGTGCAATGTTTACAAATGCGGAGTTGGCAGATGCCCATTTGATGTATGGATTAGCACGGGGCAATAGCCGTGGGGCGGTACGTTTGTATCGAGACAGATTTCCAGAACGAAGGTGTCCCGACAGGAAGACGTTCGAAGCAACTGATCGGCGTCTTAGGGAGCACGGAACAGTCCAGCCTATGACTGGCGACTGGGGAAGACCTAGAACGACGAGGACACCTGCAATGGACGAGGCAATTCTTCGTGCAGTTGACGATAACCCTAATGTCAGCATCAGAGAAGCTGCTGCTGTAGAAGATAACGTTGACCACGTCACTGTATGGAGAGTGCTACGGGAGAACCAGTTGTTTCCGTACCATGTACAGCGTGTGCAGCCACTATCAGCAGCTGATTGGCCTCCACGGGTACACTTCTGCGAATGGTTCACCCAACAATGTGTCAATCCTCATTTCATTGCAAATGTTCTCTTTACGGATGAGGCTTCATTCCAACGTGATCAAATTGTAAATTTTCACAATCAACATGTGTGGGCTGACGAGAATCAAAAAATGGTTCAAATGGCTCTGAGCACTATGGGACTCAACTTCTGAGGTCATTAGTCCCCTAGAACTTAGAACTAGTTAAACCCAACTAACCTAAGGACATCACAAACATCCATGCCCGAGGCAGGATTCGAACCTGCGACCGTAGCGGTCTTGCGGTTCCAGACTGCAGCGCCTTTAACCGCACGGCCACTTCGGCCGGCGACGAGAATCCGCACGCAATTGTGCAATCACGTCATCAACACAGATTTTCTGTGAACGTTTGGGCAGGCATTGTTGGTGATGTCTTGATTGGGTCCAATGTTCTTCCACCTACGCTCAATGGAGCACGTTATCATGATTTCATATGGGATACTCTACCTGTGCTGCTAGAACATGTGCCTTTACAAGTACGACACAACATGTGGTTCATGCACGATGGAGCTCCTGCACATTTCAGTCGAAGTGTTCGTACGCTTCTCAACAACAGATTCGGTGACCGATGGATTGGTAGAGGCGGACCAATTCCATGGCCTCCACGCTCTCCTGACCTCAACCCTCTTCACTTTCATTTATGGGGGTATTTGAAAGCTCTTGTCTACGCAACCCCGGTACCAAATAAAGAGACTCTTCGTGCTCGTATTGTGGACGGCTGTGATACAATACGCCATTCTCCAGGGCTGCATCAGGGATTCCATGCGACGGAGGGTGGATGCATGTATCCTCGCTAACGGAGGACATTTTGAACATTTCCTGTAACAAAGTGTTTGAAGTCACGCTGGTACGTTCTGTTGCTGTTTGTTTCCATTCCATGATTAATGTGGTTTGAAGAGAAGTAATAAAATGAGCTCTAACATGGAAAGTAAGCGTTTCCAGACACATATCCACATAACATATTTTCTTTCTTTGTGTGTGAGGAATGTTTCCTGTAAGTTTGGCCGTACTGTTTTGTAACATCCTGTATAATGACTGAAACATGAAGTCTCCCTATTTTATTAATTTTATTACTTTATCAACATCGAGAGCCTATCATTTTCAGTAAATTTATTCAATATTAGTAATTTTAATTCCAAATGTGTAATGTGTTGTATTATATATGTATTGTAATGTATTATATATTATTGTATTTCAATATGATGTTCAAAAGTACTTATCCTCAATTAATTGCAGTTAATACACGAAATGCGAATAATTAAAGAAATGAATAGCAAAAGGCTGAAAAGGGTAATGCATGCCCTCAAACAGCCCATCCACCCCCCTCAGGGGAGGAAATAAAAAGTTCCAAAACAAGAAAATCTTACGAGTTCAGTTCGTCAGCTCACCTGACGATTGTGATATCTTTGATAGCTGAAATATTGGACGCTATGAACCTGAAATACATCCGTGGACTTTTCGATCAACAAATACGCTGAAAGAAAGTGAAGAATCACACTTCATTTCCTCTTCATAACAATCTCCACCTCTGTTCCTCTTCGCACCATACTCATTAGCGTATTTCACCATCATGCTTGTAACATTGCTGTCAAAAAACAGCTCAAAATATTCTAATGCTTACCTCAATTACTTTTTTCCACTAATCATTTGTGGCCAAATTGTGGTTGTTGTTGGAAATGGTTGCTTTACCCAGTTATACTTGTGAGATGGTTTACTTGATTTTCTTCGTTTTGTTGCGCAGACTTTCTTGGTGTTATTTAAGATACTGGAGCAGTGGATGTGGAAGGCAGGGAATCTGTGCTTATTGATCAGTTAGTAACTGCGTCATTTGCAAGACTCATTGATCTGGAAATTTTATTGTTAGACAAATCTTTATTTCAGATTATGGCCGCATCTTTCAACTGATCTGCTGGAACATTATTAGTGTTTGGAAAGTCTTCATCAGCAGAATCTTCATCTATCAGATCGTCTGTAGCACTGATGGGTGGCAACAAAGCAACGTCCAAACCATTTTCAGGCATGCCATAATCTCTAGTATTTCAAGACGTTCATCTGATGTTGCCCATTCCCTGTGAATAATTGTGCAGGAAGTGTTTCCACAGCTTGTCATAATTTTTGATCTTGTGGTGTTGTTTGCCTTGCTTGTCAGTATTAAAACACTTGCTCTGTATTTACACACTCCTTTTTTTATGACATGTCAGCCAAACACGTGATTTTTACCGCCATTTCACCTGTTGGCAGAAACTCTGTTGGCAAATTATACAAAATGCTCGTTGAACGACAACAGCAAAAGAAATAAGTAAGGAAAACAACACCACAATATCAAAAACCGTGACAAGTTATTGAATTTATAATACATTTAAAGCTACTAGCCAATACAACTAATAGCGTCGTTGAGAAATAAAAATAAGCAAATGATCCCATTCAGAGGGCTGAAATATGCTTGGGTGAAAACAAAACTATAAAACAGGTCTTGCATAATGCGGAATTCAGCTCCAATTTTGTTAGCAGGCACGGAAATAAGAAGCGGTACAAAATTCACAAGAAATTACTATATTATTGATGAACATCTCGAACTCGTCACATAGTACAAAATACAGCATGGCCTATCTGCTATTTTTCAGAGATTCACCAACAACTTTCGCCAGGCGCTTGGAACTGCAATGATGGAGTGCACAAGAACTGCTTGGGTTTAAAAAAGAAGAAACAAGTGAGCTGTCTTCTGTGCCAGATTCGGTGATTTGAAGACGGGCAGTGATGGCCGAAAACAGTAATTTTCGTTTAAAGTTTCATGTGATTGTACCGGACAATAAGCGATTTAAGGTAATTTTATAATCACAGACGTCTGAATCGCAACTGAAATCTCATCCTTTCCGCAATTCTTTCACTTGTTCCTTTAACAATTTCTGAAAAAATCTTTCCTGGTATTTATATCTGACTTAGGGAAGTCACATGTTGCAAGTTACTCTTGGCGATGTGTAAAATTTAGGATGGTACGTTGTCTAGTATAGGAAAGTCAGGGAAAAATTAGTTAAACGTTGGGCACAGACTCTAGCAATTCGAGAGGGCTTAGTAGTCACGTTGCATTTAAGGTCGTCCTGCCTTATTTTTCATCTGGATTTATCTCACTGAGGTCTGAAGAAAGGAACTATTGAGTATGACACTCATACTGTGGCAGTGGAAGTTTTGTATTTATAAGATGTTCGCCAACCTTCTTGTACCGTATTTTATCATCTTCGGGTAAACCTACGTAGTCTTTTCATTGTTCTGAATGAACCATTCTTTGCATACTTCTAATGTTCTTTTATACTCTCTGCTAGTGAATTTTTTTTTTTCGTATTCTGAATCTTACTGCAGTTATATTTACAATTTTCGCTCGAAGGGTAAGGAAACATCACTTGCGGTGGCAGTCCGGTGGCTGCAGATTTCTAGATACCAAAATATGTGAAGGTGTTATTCGATGAGATTATCGATACACGCACTTATATCAAGGCGACCCAAAAGCGCAAACAAAATAAGAGTAAGGAAATTATCTACTGATAGTTGTCTCTGATAACCTAGATATACAAGGTTTCCGGGTCATTCCATTGGGAATGAAACAGTTTATTTGTTCTTATGTCTATCAATTATTCTTTTAACAAAGAGAATAATTTTCCTTAATGTGCAAAGAAAATAGCTACAGAAAACTCATGGTACATCCATATTCAGTAGGTAAGTTGTGGCATTATAAGAAAATGACTGAGTGTAAGCTTGAGGAACTGTAGGTTTCTACATTTCAAGAAGCATTTTCCAGGAGTTCCGCTGTGGAGACACGGTCTCAGGGCTCGTACAATACTTGTTGTAGTCTTACATGATGCCTGATTGCATTAATTTTTGTTGAAGATTGGGAGGCCCCTAGTTATTAATTATAGTCTCCCAAATTTTAATTCTGAGGTAAATAGAACGCTAGACATTGTGCCACTAACGGGATTGTAAGTGATCTCTTTTCCTGAGAAGAGCAACTAGGCAAAAATCCACTTAGTGAGCGGTAGACTAATGATGCCTTTATCACTACGTGCGCCGAGGTATATCCACGGTGTTGATGTTGCAAAAATTAATGGCTCAGTAACATGCATACAACCCATTGCGTGTTTATGGCTCATTGGTCCCATTCAAAACATGTTATCACTCACAAATGAGTGTCTTAACAATAACCACCATTCGTGCTACATCTGCATCATACATCACGTGCCGTTTATAATGCCCGTTTTTATTCATAGATCACGTTACAAAACTGGTTTTATTGTGTCTTTAGCCGGCCGCTGTGGCCGAGCGGTTCTAGGCGTTTCAGTCCGGAACCGCGCAGATGCTACGGTCTCAGGTTCGAATCCTGCCTCGGGCATGGATGTGTGTGATGTCCTTAGGTTAGTTAGGTTTAAGTAGCTCTAAGTCTAGGGGACTGATGACCTCAGATGTTAAGTCCCATAGTGCTTAGAGCCATTTGAACCATTTTTTGTTTTGTTTTGTGCCTTTTGGAGTCGACGAGGCACAGTGAGTACTAGTGCAACATTCCTTACCTGCAGAGCGTAACATAATATTCGAACGATACTGAAACGCGCGTAACAATACGGTTCACACAACTCTGTCGAACCAATGTGCTACGGATCTGTAATTCTAATTGCTTGCAGCTTTGAAGGTCTTTCGTCTGATGTGACTAACTTACCTTGTACTTTTCACTGCAAGTTGCTCTGTGGGGAATCTATAAGGTGTCCCAAAATAATGAATACACTCTTTGAAACAGAACATCTCTTCATTTGATGCAGATATATATATATATATATATATATATATATATATATATATATATATATATATATATATATATATATGGGAAGTGCTTAATGTCTCTTATATTAAGGTGTAAATCAAGGTGTTATATGCACAGCAGTGCATTGGCGACAGTGATTTACTATTAAACAGTGACAAACGAATTGTATTGTTTCATGTGGAATAGCATACAGGTTTGCTCAATTTTCTCTCTCGCCATCCACTGCTTTTAGAGACACGTTTCCTTGTCTCATTGCCTCGCCACCGCTTGATATAATTCGATTGTTTACCTTTGGCTGGTATTCATCTTATTAGGCGTTTTCAAGACAATATCCATTTCTCTGAATTGATTTTCCAAGTTCTTCGCCCCCCTCTGACAGAAATACAATGTCACTGGCAAACTTTAAAAATAATCAGTTGACTTCCCTGAACGTTAATTTCTTTTCCAAATTTCTTGACTTACTCTGAAACTTGTTCTGTATCCAGACTGAATAACGTCGGGATTAGGTTACAACGCTGTCACACATCCTTTCGTGTCTTTTGAGTCCTGCAATCTCTGTTACACATTAGAAGACCTATTAGAATGTGATCAGAGTGGCATAAGATAATGTAAAAGTATGAGAAATCTGATTCTAACTTTTCACAAAATGCTTTGTCTTGGTCGACTTTGTGGGGCCCTGTAACGCAAGTCGTAATGTAAATGGCAACAAATTACTTGCGGTTTGGAGAGTGAATAATTCTGGTAGCACGAGTAAAATGTATGCTATCTACAAGAACTAAATGGCTGTAGTTACAACTGGGAAAACAAGACTGACCAGGTCTGATAGAGTGGAAGCTAGGGTTGCGGTTTGTTATCGCTATTATTCAGCTGTAGTGTCGCAAGGACGAAGAAACAATTGTAAGAGAAGTTCAGAAGTGAAGGTACCCAGCCAGCTAAGCCTCTCAGATAAGATTGTCCTACCGGCTGAAGATACCGAAGTCTTAGAGAAATCGATAGCCCACTTAGCGCAGATTTCAGTTTTAAGACAGAGAAAACGAAGAACAACATATCACACAGGTACGCATCCTCCAATGAGAGATGCTGGGCCTCTACTGTGTAGCTCACATGACGGTGATTTTCTGACGAGGAAGAACAAGGCGGCTGTCATTTATGCTGAAGCTTTCAGGCAAACATACGCCTACGGACAACTATCAGGATAGTTGATCATTATGTATAGAAGTAGGGTCAAGTACAATGCACGATTGGGAATAAAAGCTTGATGAGCTAAATATTATGGAAAGTGAAAGAGTGAAGGGGTTTTTACACTCTCTAAGAATTAAAATGACGTGAAATGCTCGAAGAAAATAAAACGGCGAGGGTAGGCTGGTACACGCATTCATCAATAAAACAGAACTGTTAGTCTCAATGTTCGTCTCTAAATCAGAATAGAGATTCTGAAGTTGCATTTTGTATGTAGCAATCTGTGGAAATGAAACGTGGACAACAACGAACACCAACACCACGACCGCTACCATCATGCTGATCATCTGGTCTGCTGGCAAACTGCAGCGGACATCACGCGGTCCCCATCCTTTGCTCTCATAACCTTCGGCTTAATCTCATATACATCTACATCTACGTGATTACTCTGCTATTCAGAATAAAGTGCCTGTCTCGCTACTTTCTACTCTCGAAAGGCAAGCGAGAAAAACGAACACTTAAATTTTTCAGTGCGAGCCCTGATTTCTCTTATTTTATCGTGATGATCATTTCTCCCTATGTGGGTAGGTGCCAACAAAATGTTTTCGCAATAGGAGGAGAAAACTAGCGATTGAAATTTCATGAGAATATCCCGTCGCAGCGAAAAACGCCTTTGTTTTAATGATTGCCATTCCAATTCGCGTATGATGTCTGTGGCACTATCTCCACTATTTCGCGATAGTACAAAACGGAATGCCATTCTTTTTACTTTCTCGATGTCGTCCGGTAGTCCTATCTGATGCGGATCCCACACCGCACAGCAATACTCCAGGATAGGACGGACAAGCGTGGTGTAAGCAGTCTCTTTAGTAGACCTGTTGCACCTTCTGAGAGTTCTTCCAGTGAATCGCAGTCTTTGGTTTTCTCTTCCAACAACATTATCTATGTGATCTTTCCAATTTAGGGTATTTGTAATTGTAATCCCTAAGTATTTATTTGAATTTAGAGCCTTCATATTTGTGTGACTTATCGCGTAATCGAAATTTAGCGGATTTATTTTAGTACTCATGTGAATAACTTCATACTTTTCTTTATTCAAGGTCAATTGCCACTTTTCGCACCATACAGATATCTTATCTAAATCATTTTGCAATTCGTTTTGGTCATCTGATGTCTTTACAAGACTGTAAACGACATCATAATCATCAATCAATCTAAGACGGCTACTCAGATTGTCGTTAATATACACCAGGAAAACAGAGGGCCTATAACACTTCCTTGGGGAAAGGGGGATATTATTTCTGTTATACTAGATGACTTTCCGTCTATTACTACGAACTATGACCTTCCTGACAGGAAATCACGAATCCAGTTGCACAACTGAGGTGACATTCCATACGCACGCAGTTTGGTTAAAAGGCGCTTGTGAGGAACGGTGTCGAAAGCTTTCTGGATATCTAAAAATATGGAAACAATTTGACATCCCCTGTCGATAGCGCTCACTACTTCATGAGTACAAAGAGCTAGTTGTGTTTCGCAAGAACGATATTTTCTGAATCCGTGTTGACTATATGTCAATAAATCGTTTTTTTCGAGGTTCTTCATAACGTTCGAATACAGTATATGTTGCAAAACCGTACTGCCAGTCGACGTTAGTGATATGCGCCTTAATTAAACAGATTACTCCTAGTTCCCTTTTTGGGTATTGGTGGACTTGAGCAATTTTCCAGTCTTTAGGTGCGGATCTTTCTGTGAGCGAACGGTTGTATATAATTGCTAAATATGGAGCTATTGTATCAGCATACTCTGAGAGAAACCTCACTGGTGATTTAAGCTGCTTTGTTACATCGAGGATATCTACTTCTATGTTTCTCGTCTTGGCAGTTGTTCTTGATTGGAATTCAGGAATACTTACTTCGTCTTCTTTGGTGAAGAAGTTTCGGAAAACCGTGTTTAATAACTCTGCTTTAGTGGCACTGTCATCAGTGACTTCAGCGTTGTTGTCGCGCAGTGGAAGTATTGATTGCGTCTTGCCACTGGTGTGCTTTACGTATGATCAGAATCTCTTTGGGTTTTCTGCCAGATTTCGAGACAGAGTTTCGTTATGGAAATCATTAAAAGCATCTCGCTTTGAAGTACGCGCTATATATCGACTTCAGCAAAACTTGGCCAGTCTTGGGGATTTTGCGTTGTTTTAGATTTGGCATGCCTTTTTTTCGCTTCTTCTGCAACAGCCATTTGACTCGTTTTGTGTACCATGGCGGACCAGTACCATCAATTATTAATTTATGTGGTATATATCTCAAAAACAGTTGCTGTCGATACTATCTCTTTGAAATCACTCCACAACTTTTCTACACTCACATGATCAGATCGGAAGGCGTGAAGACTGTCTCTTAAAACGGCGTCAAGAGCATTTTTATCAGCTTTTTTAAATAGATATACTTTGCGTTTCTTTTTGATGGTTGTAGGTGTTACGGTATTCAGCCTAGCAGCAACTGCCTTATGGTTGTTAATCCCTGTATTCGTCACGATACTCACTATTTGTCCAGATTATTTGTTGCTAAGAGGTCAAGTAGACTTTCGCAACCATTTACGATTCGAGTGGGTTCATGAGCTAGTTGTTTAAAATAATTTTCTGAGAAAGCATTTGTATTTAATCTATCCTTTCTGAACACTGTTAGATCGTTTGAAAACACTTCGTCTGAAGTTATTCCCGGCTTTAGCCAACTTTATGTACCTATAACTATTTGAGCTTCAGTGTTTTCTATTAGGGATTGGAACTCTGGTTTTTCCCCAACACGGCTACGACAATTTACAACTACAATACCGATCGTTTCAACAGCTAACTTACTGTGTTTTCCCTGCCCCTTTTAGACGGACGCCCTTTCTGTGGGTTCCTGAGACCCCAAATCTCATCAGATTTTTACGTTTCTCACGTGTGATTCGACCTTTCTGTTCCTTTCAGATGCAGAAAACTTAACTGGTACGAAAACATTAAAGAAAGAAGCGAGGAAAATGAACGGCAAAACTTACCAGGAGAAATAAAGTACTAATAGAGTAGTTATTGGAACAGAAGTGGAAAGAAGTCGGTGGGAATCCTCTGCCTGCTCAAAGAAGAAGTGGGTGGAAGACTTACAAAGTCGACGAAGAGCGCTGTGCAGGTATTGCAGGAAAAGACATGCCGTAGCCTTCAGGTGTGGTTTTAATTATATTAGAAGCAGAATGTATGCGTAGATGAAGAAGTTCATATAAAATTAAACAAACATTGGAACAAATCTTCGGATATTCTGCAATCTTTGGAAAGGTATAGGAACTCTAAGTTATGGACCGTTTCCGGTGTGTCGGTGTGGACTGAGGGTACAGGAACCTAAATATTGCGTCCATATGAGACGATTAATCATTTAGACACACTGACTCATGTCCGTCTCTCGCATGCTAACGATCTACAGTGCTTTCTCTAAACTAATTAAGCTGCTATGAACTGAGGTGCCGTTGTAGTTGCTGAAAAAGCCTGTTTAAGAGCGCTGGTCTTGGAGGTGAACTGTTCTGTAACATTTCTTTTTCGATCTTAAGCAGAGGTCACGAGAATAAAATGAGGAAGACAGGGCAGGTACGGAAGAAGACATCCGTTTCTCACCCGTCCAATTGCGGACGTGCATCCACGTAAGCTCTATTTTGAAGGACAATCTCCTCCCCGGAAAGGTGCATGATGTGCATCTTTACGTTGTCGCCGCGCAATGGCTGATCTGTTAAATTTCGGGAGTGGAACAGCACAAACTGCACATCTCAAATTTAATGGTTAAGTCACTGCGCCGCGAGGACATGAAGATGCGCAGCCATTTCTTCCTCGCACAATATACGAATGGGACGGGGATTTTACACCAAATCTCCCATGAGACGCACTGCAAAGTCCCTTACGTAGTATATATGTACGTCTGGAGTCTTTAGCTCAGTGCTCTCGCAGTCGCCATTGGAGTGACTAGCCTGTGCTTAAACATTAGTTCCCGAATCAAGTACGCCAAACAGAAGATGCAAGCTGAGGTAGTAATCTACATTTCCGCATTACGGAACAGTATCGATTCCCACAAGGTACTGTAGGATGAAATCGTGTGTGTTTCTCTGTCATTCATCACATAAACTTGTTGAGAAAAACGAGGTGCTTATACACTACTGACCATTAAAATTGCTACACCATGAAGATGACGTGCTACAGACGTGAAATTTAACCGACAGGAAGAAGATGCTGTCATATGCAAATGATAAGCTTTTCAGAGCATTCACACAAGGTTGGCGCCGGTTGCGACACCTACAACGTACTGCCATGAGGAAAATTTCCAACCGATTTCTCATAGACAAACAGCAGCTGACCGGCGTTGCCTGGTGAAACGTTGTTGTGATGAATCGTATAAGGAGGAGAAATGCGTACCATCACGTTGCCGACTTTGATAAAGGTCAGATTGTAGCCTATCGCGATTGCGGTTTATCGTATCGCGACATTTCTGCTCGCATTGGTCGAGATCCAATGACTGTTAGCAGAATATGGAATCGGTGGGTTCAGGAGGGTAATACGGAACGCCGTGCTGGATGCCAACGGCCTCGTATCGCTAGCAGTCGAGATGACAGGCATCTTATCCGCATGGCTGTAACGGATCGTGCAGCCACGTCTCGATCCCTGAGTCAACAGATGGGGACGTTTGCAAGACAATAACCATCTGCACGAACAGTTCGACGACGTTTGCAGCAGCATGGACTATCAGCTCCGAGACCATGGCTGCGGTTACCCTTGACGCTGCATCACAGACAGGAGCGCCTGTGATGGTGTACTCAACGACGAACCTGGGTGCACGAATGGCAAAACGTCATTTTTCGGATGAATCCAGGTTCTGTTTACAGCATCATGATGGTCGCATCCGTGTTTGGCGACATCGCGGTGAACGCACATCGGAAGCGTGTATTCGTCATCGCCATACTGGCGTATCACCCGTCGTGATGGTATGGGGTGCCATTGGTTACACGTCTCGGTCACCTCTTGTTCGCACTGACGGCACTTTCAACTGTGGACGTTACATTTCAGATGTGTTATGACCCGTGGCTCTAACCTTCATTCGATCCCTGCGAAACCTTACATTTCAGCAGGATAATGCACGACCGCATGTTGCAGGTCCTGTACGGGCCTTTCTGGAGAAAATTTTCGACTGCTGTCGTTGCCAGCACATTCTCCAGATCTCTCACCAATTGAAAAGTCTGGTCAATGGTGGCCGAGCAACTGGCTCGTCACAATACGCCAGTCACTACTCTTGATGAACTGTGGTATCGTGTTGAAGCTGCATGGGCAGCTGTACCTGTACACGCCATCCAAGCTCTGTTTGACTGAATGCCCAGGCGTATCGAGGCCGTTATTACGGCCAGAGGTGGTTGTTCTGGGTACTGATTTCTCAGGATCTATGCACCCAAATTGCGTGAAAATGTAATCAGATGTCAGTTCTAGTATAATATATTTGTCCAATGAATACCCGTTTATCATCTGCATTTCTTCATGGTGTAGCAATTTTAATGGCCAGTAGTGTATGTAGCTACGCTAGTTTGTGCAAACACGCTGCGCTAGTTAAGGAAGTATCGAGATGCGCCGATGCGTCATAAGCGTATCGCAGGACACAGGGGCCGTATCAGGGCTGACTCAGTGAGACACACTCCTTTTGCGGCAGCCGTTGTATCAGCGCCCTTACTGCAGTGACATTTCGCATTGATAACATTAACTAAATCCGGAAATAAATATCTGAGTCACTCAATGACACAACCGCGTAACCCAAACATGACCGTTTGACGGGTTAAACCGAAAGACACCAGACGTCACGGAACGAAACGTGAAGTCGAAACATTCCGCAGTGCATATCAAATGGCGGCTTTCACACTGCTCGTTAGCTGAACGGACCGGGATGGGCGACACGGAACATTTACGCCATGGATGCTCGGAAAGAAAGTGTCGACGTCGACTTTGATTGGGGGGGGGGGGGGCGTCGTGTGCTAACTTTGTGGAAAGTCGCCATCCTCTTCGGATATCGTGCGAGGGAGAGGTGGCTGTCTGTATGCTCCTATACGCACTCTAACCTGACTTATCTTATTGTCACGAACACTACTTCAATAATACAGGGTGTTACAAAAAGGTACGGCCAAACTTTCAGGAAACATTCCTCACACACTACGAAAGAAAATATGTTATGTGGATATGTGTCCGGAAACGCTTACTTTCCATGTTAGAGCTCATTTTATAACTTCTCTTCAAATCACATTAATCATGGAATGGAAACACACAGCAGCACAACGTACCAGCGTGACTTCAAACACTTTGTTACAGGAAATGTTCAATATGTCCTCCGTTAGCGAGGATGCATGCATCCACCCTCCGTCGCATGGAATCCCTGATGCGCTGATGCAGCCCTGGAGAATGGCGTGTTGTATCACAGCTGTCCATAATACGAGCACGAAGAGTCTCTACATTTGATACCGTGGTTGCGCAGACAAGAGCTTTCAAATGCCCCCATGAATGAAAGTCAAGAGGGTTGAGGTCAGGAGAGCGTGGAGGCCATGGAATTGGTCCGCCTCTACCAATCCATCGGTCACCGAATCTGTTGTTGAGAAGCGTACGAAAACTTCGACTGAAATGTGCAGGAGCTCCATCGTGCACGAACCACATGTGTCGTACTTGTAAAGGCACATATTCTAGCAGCACAGGTAGAGTATCCCATATGAAATCATGACAACGTGCTCCATTGAGCGTAGGTGGAAGAACATGGGGCCCAATCAAGACATCACCAACAATGCCTGCCCTAACGTTCACAGAAAATCTGTGTTGATGACGTGATTGCACAATTGCGTGCGGATTTTTGTCTGCCCAGACATGTTGATTGTGAAAATTTACAATTTGATCACATTGGAATGAAGCCTCATCCGTAAAGAGAACATTTGCACTGAAATGAGCATTGACATATTGTTGGATGAACCATTCGCAGAAGTGTACCCGTGGAGGCCAATCACCTGCTGATAGTGCCTGCACACGCTGTACATGGTACGGAAACAACTGGTTCTCCCGTAGCACTCTCCATACAGTGACATGGTCAAAGTTACCTTGTACAGCAGCAACGTCTCTGATGCTGACATTAGGATTATCGTCAAATGCACGAAGAGTTGCCTCGTCCATTGCAGGTGTCCTCGTCGTTCTAGGTCTTCCCCAGTCGCGAGTCATAGGCTGGACTGTTCCGTGCTCCCTAAGACGTCGATCAATTGCTTCGAACGTCTTCCTGTCGGGACACCTTCGTTCTGGAAATCTGTCTCGATACAAACGTACCGCGCCACGGCTATTGCCCCGTGCTAATCCATACATCAAATGGGCATCTGCCAACACCGCATTTGTAAACATTGCACTAACTGCAGAACCACGTTCGTGATGAACACTAACCTGTTGATGCTACGTACTGATGTGCTTGATGCTAGTACTGTAGAGCAATGAGTCGCATGTCTACACAAGCACCGACGTCAACATTACCTTCCTTCAATTGTGACAACTGGCGGTGAATCGAGGAAGTACAGTACATACTGACGAAACTAAAATGAGCTATGAC